>NW_022280093.1:13918-41631 GCF_004355925.1 Anarrhichthys ocellatus
TGTGTGTGTGTGTGTGTGTGTGTGTGTGTGTGTGTGTGTGTGTGTGTTAAATGGTCACACTCAGTGATGAGTGGTCATTGTGTGCCACCTGCACACTGTATGCTCTATTTGTGTGTAAAATAATGAGTTATTATGATGGTGTTCTGTTGAGTAAATTGGGTACATGCCAGATGTGCCGTGTGTGTACGGTATGCTTCTGCATATCAACTGTGTGCTTTCTGCTGCAGGGAGACTACAGACAGCTGGTTCATGAGCTGGACCAGTATCAGTACTGTGAGCTCCGCCTTGTGATCTTGGACATCTGCAACACATATGTAAGACACCTACGCCCTTGTTGTTTATCGACTTTTAAAACCCTTGTATTTCACGTGTTTGTGTAGAAATATCGGAAAATGGTTCAAAATCAGATTGCATAAAAACGGATCATGACAATTTGAGTGCATGTCACCTGAATATTGTAATTCTGTCTCAAACCTAATTCACCATCTGTTGCAATCATGCACTGCACTTTGGATACAACTATCCACACATCTGTAAAATATTCCAGTCGTGTCCCAGCAGCAGGGATGGTGCCTAAATGGAATCTATTCCTTCTTAATAGGAGGGTAATTAAACAAATTGCTGTGCTTGTGTTGAATTGATTAGCGCGCCATTAATCACTGTTGTCTCCTTCCTCTGGCTATTGTCTCCCTGTGTTTGATGCTGTTAATGAACACGGCGGTACAGGTGATGATGAAAGGAGCTGTTCCCCCACAATAACGGCTCTGGATCTGGGCCGCTCTCTCTCTTATTACTGCCTCTGACCTTTATGTCTCTCTCACATGCTGTCGATCTTCCTTTTGAACCTTTCTCACACTACTTTTCCACTGATTTATTTCTCTCTCTCTGTCTGCAGGCTGTGCTGTTTGACGTCATTACCAAGAACTTTGACAAGATCAAGAAGCCCAGAGGAGACGGCAAGGCTCTCATCTACTGAGACTCCAGCATGCTCACAAGATACAACTGTTGTAGTGTTGCACTCAAGTAACAAAACACCCGCTGTGACATGCGTGCATTCATTTTGGTTTAAATTACACAATAAAGCAACATCATTCTGATACTTCTGTCTGCTTTCTTTTGTCCCAATGGGAATTCAGAATCTGGTTTTAGACCAATATTGGCCTACAATGAATGTCTTCATTATATTCATATGACGCCAGAGGTATGTAGTGTTGCGTTTTTTTACAGGTGATATACGCTTCACTTCCGTATCAGAAGTCGTTTAGACTCCTTAACTTGAGTCGCAACCACATCCCCAAAACACCTACTGAGGGTTTTACACTGCTTAAGGCTGTTTGTCGATGTCCGTGGTGGTAAACAGTCCCTCTGCCGGCAAACCAGGACCGGCCCAGCTCGGTTTGAGTCTGTACCAGCCTTGATAGAGTCCTCTCCATACCAGGTAGCCCAGAGCTCCTCCCAGATGCTGGGAGGGGAACTTGGGGAAGTGTGCAAGCAAACACATGAGCAGGAACATCCAAACGGCGAGTAGAGCTACACACAGGAGGAAGATGAACCGTAGAGGGGCCCCAGGCGACCTCTGCAGAGCCTTTGTTTGAGCCAGGTGACGACCAAAGACGGACATTTCCTCCACAAGCAGCAGGCAACACAGGCAGACGATGAGGACGTCCTGAGATACTTCGTAGCCTCTCCACACCATGGCGGCCTTGAGGCAGGAGGCTTTGGTCTGGTCTTCGTGTAGGAGCAGCAGGGGCTGGACGGAGGAGGTGGCGCCTTGAATATCCCCGGCGGGGGTCATGGGTTCATAACAGGTTCCCGCTGCATCCTCCAGCAAGGTCAGGAGACGCCGACAGCCCCACCAGAGCAAGCCGACCACCCCCATCCGAGAGAGGTGGCGGAGGAGGAGAGAAGGGGAGCGACGGGCTGAGATGGAGAGGAGAAGGATGAAGGAGCCTGTGAAGACGCAGGTCCAACCCCAAGTGGACGTCAAAAACTTCCTGCAAGAGAGCAGGAATCAGTGTTGCATGAAATGTCACCTTATGAATCGTTGTAACACATTACAATAATGCAATAAATAAAGTTGGCTAAGACGAGTTGGGCAAGTACGTTCATCCTTTTAAATCCACTCAAACCAAAGGATGAATGATGGCTTCGCTAATGAGCCCACACATGAGTTATACAAGACCAAAGTGCACTAAATGACCTCACTAAAAAGCCTCATGGGACAATAATTAATTGTATTAGTGGAGAGCAGGGCCGTCCTTCAATCAGAGGATCGGCGGTTCGATCCCCGGCTCCGCTAGTCGCATGTCGATGTGTCCTTGAGCAAGACACTTGATCCCAAAAATTGCTCCCGTAGCTGTGCCAACGGTGTAGAAATAACATAGAATCTGAATTGTAAGTCGCTTTGGATAGAAGCGTCTGCTAAATGACTAATGTATTAATTAACTGTAATGTTAGTTTAAACTGTGCGGTTGGATAGACACTAATAAACATACTATTGATATAACTGTCAGTATAATGCTAAATGCTAAATCGTGGCGGTACAGGTAGTGGGGAGTCAGTCAAAGTTTGCTAACATTAGCTATTAAGCTACTGGTCATACCAGTGTACTGAAGAGAGCAAGAGTGAATTTTATTGCTCAAGAATTCAACTGTCCATTTTCAAGACAAATAATGTTTAATATTATTTCATAATCTTGCTTTAATAATGATAAAGGTTGGCAGAGCATGTATTTTAAAATGAACCTTCACTTGTGCTCTTACTGTTATTGTTTACATTTCATTTATTTTTGTACATTAAATTACAAGTGAAAAAACAGGAATTTCCCTGGGATTAATAAAAGTAATTATTCTCCCTCTCTTCTTAATAAAGTTATGATTGACACTTTATAGACTCTTCAAAAGTAGGCAATGACTTGGTTCATGTAATGTCATATAATCACGATGCCTACTTCACCATATTTGGTGTGAAAGTGCAGTTTTTAATTCTTAACTGTTAAATTGAAATGTTCTTCCATGTGCTAGGTGTTAAAGGAGCGTGCCTAACAACAGCAACTAGTTACACATATGACATTTCCATTTAAAAGGAGAAACACACCCATGCAGTACCTGTACAGGTAGTGGTTGCTGTTGGCGAAGATGCTGTACTGTGACACCCAGAAACTCAGCAGAGGACCAAAGACAACCAAAGCAGACAGCATCAGGTGGAAATGTCGTCTGAGCAGGCTGCTTCCTAAAATCCTGGCCAGTGAGTCTGTTACCAACACCAGAGCAGCGTTCAGGAGTCTGAGGAGGAATTTCCCCAGCAGAATCACCTCTGCGGCCATCTTGTGTAACTTCTCCAAGTTGATCTCTGGTGAGAAGCCATTTGAGGAGTTTTCAGTCTTGGCATCCATGTTCATATGCTTCTCGACGACACCTTCTTGTAGTTTTGGATTGAATTCTGACAGTGTGTTCCTCCTCTTTCCTCCAATTAGAGCCCCGTGGCGGAGTCTGCCTCACTTTCTTTTGTCTTTGAGAGGCACTCCGGCTCCACTCTGGGAGCCTTTCCACTTTATCACTGTCAGGCGTGCAGGAGAACACATGCTTTATAAAAATACAACCCCTCTCTCCCCTTTACCCTCAGAGGCCCTCCCCCAACACAGACTCAGAGGGGTGGACATGGTAATGGCTGCTGCTGTAACTGAACCCATCATTCTCAAAACAATGACCCAATGCTTTGTGAATGTGATCCTTATAGCTGCCAACTGAAATTCAAATTAAAACAACATTTTGTATGATGGCTTTAAACAACTACTTTACAATCAGACCTGCGGGCATGTTTTAATCACATTTAGCTTTAAAAAAAGTCTCGTCTTTTCCTGCGTAAAGAATCATTCCGACATAAAATGGATCGTTTTGGCTCCTTCTTTGGTTCTCCTCGAGTCCCTCCATTCTTAGAATCAGCTGTCGGAGCCAAAACTAATTTAAGTTATAAACTGTTGCCAGTCTGCATTTGGCGCCATGAACAGCTGCATTTCTCACAGCACTTTCAGTCTCCTGGATTTCCAGGCCCAGTCCCCGAGCCAGAGCCTCTTAAAGCTCTCCAGCTCCCAGAACCAGATTGAGTAAATTTAGTCTTTCTGTGAGATTTATGCTCAATAAAAACACACCAAGAACTGTTTTCACAAGACAGGACATCCAGTCCCACGCCTATACATAGTCTGTATATCCATACTAAGAGAAGCACTGCTGGAGTCCATATGGGGGGAAGGTTATTTGTTTTCTTTAAGTGACGCAGTTTTAACAGCGTAAGGATATTCTGAGCGCTACAAAAACATCTGAATGCTGAACTCAGCAAATTTTTCCTGTGTCCTCCTCTTGCTGATAATTTATCTGAAGAGCTTTTCCTTTCACTGAAACTGGAGCTGAGATGATACATTATTCCCCCCCTACCGTGTTGGTGCGTTAAGTATTGTATGAAGCAGGAACAGTAAGTGTAAATGAAACCATGCACGCCAAAGAATCCGTCTAATTTTAGACCACTTAACTGCATTGCTGTCATTACGACGCCCTTGAAGTGACTCTGCTTTGGGTTCCTGCAGCTACTAATTGTCCGTCATGTGCTACTGGCTAAAGAAACGGCACGTGACGTTTGTTCAGTGTGACGGAATGATATATTAGTGCAAATGAACGCTTATCTCCATTTAGTTCACCGGTAACAGTGTGGATTTGTTGCATTTTCTCAGTGTCACACATTTGCATGTTTAAAGCCTGATAATGCAAATATATATAAAAAATTTAAAAAAGGTAATTTCTTCTCAATAACAGCAGCAAACACTCAGTGTAACGCTTCAGGTTGTGGCCGTACATTAAAGGTTTTATTGTTACTGTAAAACAACGGTGAAATATGGGCTTTGATGAAAACACCTGAAAATTGCATATACAGATCAGTGTGTGAGTTTTGATCCACGCACACGCATCCCCAGTCCCTTCAGGTTTATAGTGGCCAACCACTCACTCTTTTTTCCTTATGTTAAATGGGCTCAGAGCTCGTGTTTACAGAGCTGAACGCTGACCCAGGATCAATAATATAAGACCTCAGACTAAGACCGCAGGCTTTGAGGTGACATAAAGAGGATAGAACATAAGATTGTTGTGAGTTCGACAGTGAACCGAAGAGACTCGGTAACGCTAAGTGCGTTCGGGTGTCTTGGTCACCGTGGTGTGCTGGGAATCTTCCGACACAGGAAGCTGAAACACAGGAAGTTCCCCCTGAACGGCTGAACGAGACGTGGACCAACGGGGACCTCCGGTCAGCAACACACCGGGTTCAGGAGTCGTGATTCAGGCAATCGGTATATAACGTAGTGGGTTATTATAAAACAATCAGTCTTCAGATGTAGACCTTTGAACGTGACGGCGCCTCAAACAGGACGAAGCTCGCGTTATTCCCACCAGCAAGAGTCCAAATCAGCACCACTGACAACTATCTAAATACACTCCCTGAATGCACATACCATTAAAATACTATACATTTATTCAGAATTATCGTCGCCAGCTCCTCCCTGCAAATATCCAACACTGACTTTTATACAACTAACTTATCGTTAAATTTCAACAGCACATTTAAGTAGGTGCGGTGCTTCGTGTTTCCAGCTCCGGCACATTTTCGTTAAGTGTTTCAGGCCAAATTCAAAAGCTCTGGCCTGTTGTTGACAGTGAGGCAAAAAACCCCCCCCAGAAACAGAAGTAGGCCGTCCCACTGTGCCCTAATCTGCTCTCGACAACGTAAGGCTATAATGCCTTCCCAAATGAACACTTCACAACCACGCAATAACTGTAATCATTAATTTCCAGCATTGAATTTGAAAAAATATTGAAGTCTCTCCCAGTCCTTCTGAGCGTATATATATATATATATATATAGACCGCCCGTGTTCGGGCCGGCCTCGCCTCCTCCTGCGGCGATATCTTTTCCTTTGTCTCTCTGAAAGGTCTTCCTCCCGTCGTCAGACTCTGTCCCGCTCTCTCTCCTCCTCTAGCGGATGAGTCCGTCTGTGCTCCCACATTCGCACCGCTCCGTCCCACTGTGGAGACACAGGAAGAGGGGCAGAGCGATCAGAGATAAAAAGGCCTTCGATGGATCAACAACTGGTTTAATTCCCATTTAAACATTTTTTATGTAATATTTATGATCACAAGCTTTCACACAGTTTGCATTAACTGCACTCACAGAGCTGCTGACGATGTTGTCCTCGTAAGGGTGCCAGCTGACGTCCCTCACGCACGCCTCATGGCCCGACAGTCTGGAGACCACGGCGCCCGTCAGGACATCATAAACTGGACAGACACGCGCAAACAATTCAAAAATATTTAGCTACTTGTAGTTGTGTGCTGTATATCGTGTCCTGTTTAAATCAATCCCGGACTCACTGATAATTTTGCCGGTGGAGCAGCCGGAGTAGATGAACCTCTGTCCGGTGGTGAACTCTGGGGAGAAGCGGCTGCGGATGAGGGTGTGCAGGACGCCGTGACCGCGGTAGGTCATCACCGAGGTGTCGCCTGTCAGCTTGTGTCTCTTCAGGGCTGAAAGGGAAGCATACAATTTTTTTTAGGAATCGCCAGAAATCGTTTTCAGAAGTCATAATCTACCTCACATTAGTTTGGTGCAATTTACGAAGCAATAAAAGAGTTAATTTACATCCTAAACGTCTAAGATCTGTTGAGAAAAAATGGGTACGCTACTATCCGTCACCTGTCCTCTACGCCTCCCCCTCCTCTTTGACTTGTAATGGTAATCACTCACTTCTCTATATGTGGTTTAAATACTGTCGTATCCTCTTACCTTCACCACACATACACACCCACGTTTCACCTCTCTGTCATTGGCCCCCTCTCCCTTCTTTCATCTTTATATCCTCCTCCACGAGACCTCCCCTCCTCTTGCCCTCTAACTTTCCTCCTCCTCTCCTCCTCTCCGTGTCACCACCAGTAGCTCTGTCGCTCCCCCCCCTTCTCCCAATCTTCTCCCTTACTCCCTCACCTCTCTGGGGAACCTGAGGCCAACGGTAGTCCCAGTTCTGTTGGGTGACAGCCAGGCGGGAAGCTGCTAAGCCCTCTTTGGGCGAGAACTTCCTGACGTCCCAGAGCTTGATGGACTGGTCCTTCGAGTTGCTGATCAGATAGCGTGCGTCACCCTGGCACAGTCATGACGAGGACGACCAAATTAAAGAAAATAAATCTCAGGGTTAGACCAATACACCGGACTAAAGACACATTACACTGGGCTAATATTAGCATTGAATTCATCAACTTCCAACCAATCATCGGTCAAATCCAACTACCCATGAGGCTTTTGGGGAACTAGTCATTGACAGATTGATAAAATACCGGCATACACCCCCCCCCTACCTTGCTATGGATGAAGGTGATGCCGTCTCGGTGGCCGGCCAGCTGTCCGACAGGCTGCGGTCTGTCCTCCCGCAGCGTCCGTCTGTCCCACACCTTGCACAGCGCGTCGTCGCTGCCAGAGAAGAGCAGCTGGGACGAGCTGTCGGCGAACGCCACCGCATTCACGTGGTCCTCGTGGGCATCGATCTAGACGAGCGGAGAGAGACGCGAAAGAAAAGAGAGTCAGTGTTTGTGTGGAGTGTGAGCGAGCCAGGGAGTGTGTGTGTGATTTCCTCTGTGAGAGACAGTGTGTATAGCATACATGCGTGCGTGTGTGAAAGTGCCTTTGTCTGGGTGTGCGTTTTCTGGAAGACTGAAGGAAACTGAGACGTAAAAAACATTATTATTACGACAGTTGTCTGCAGCAGACGAGCAGGGAAGTGTCCTAGAACTGAGAGGCACTTGATTCAGCTGCATGCTGCTGGAAGATGCTCAGAGAACCGTTCCTAAATAGAGCATTTGTTGGGGACTATTTTTCACCTGCTAATTTGGTGATTTAGTGGCTATTAACAGCAGCAATAATGTGTACGTGGGATTGAATCAAGATAAACCTACGGCGTCTATTGTTGTAAAGGAGCATGTCAGCGAGTCTACCGGTTTTTAGAAGTTTAGAAATGGAGATCTATGGCACGAACAATACGATATATCAGGCTTTGGCCACAGACAATTCATGTAGAGAGGATCAGTTTATTGTTGGTTTTAGTATTTTCATGGGATGTGTTAACAATAAGAGAAATATAGACTTTTTCCTTTAGGTGAAAATTTAGCAGTTCAGAGATTAAGCGCAGACACACTGGCGCAGAGGTAATAAGAGGGGCAGTATGAGAGAGAGCATGTACAGCGGTGAAGCAGATGGTGGAGGCGGGGGGGAGGTGGGTTTAACCCCCGCTGTCCCACTGCAGGGTGGACTACATTACAGGGCGGTGTGAAACTTTATGTGAGCCGGCACGCGTTCAGGTCCGGCTCACCTTGATCACAGGGTGAGGCACAAACGGACAGAGGCGGCCGCGAAGCAAAAACACGAACGGCAACTAAGACAAACTAACCTTCAGCGCTCGTTTATTCTGCTCGAGATCGAAAACGTAAAGGCAGCCATCGTTTGCTCTGAAAGGAGAGAGAAGGAGAGAGTGTGAACACGTTCTAATGAAGAGGTTAAATGCGACTAAGTGTGCTCTATAAACGTAAAACGCAAAATTGCGCTCACCCTCCCAGGATCTCGTTGCCATCTGTGGACGCAGCCAGTGAGAACACACAGAACCTCCTCTCATCTGGACTACAAAAGAAACAGCAGCACACACACAAGCAGGTTGACACTGCAGCAGTAGCAGCATTATTGAATCACAACTACACCGTCTACTGTACGTCATCCCATGCCAAAAAGCTCGTAACAATGCTATTGTTACGAGTGCTGTGAGCTGAATGGTGGTGCTTTGTTGAAATAATGATGTCTCCAGTTAACAAAGTAACACACACACACACACACGCACACGCACATGCAGGATGGATGTTGAGGTGACAAGTTCTGACAGCATCATTCATCCAGACGGTAATGAGGGGAGAGGAGGGCCGGCTGGTAGGAAGTGACAGATTACCTGCTCCGTAATGTTAAAAGTTACTATGAGGGGAAACACTAACTTGAGGTCCAGGGCGGTGTGGTTTTCACTGTCTCCATCTATACTGCACAAGTGAACTGTGGGGAAGACGCACAGAGACAGAGAACGTGTGAATAAAACAACAGAGGGGCTACGCATTAGTATTTAGGATAATTACTTATCCAATTTTTTAAGTAGGATTTTTTATGAGTCAGATGTTTATTCAAGAAAATCTTTTAAGCTCTTTTATCCGACATTTAGAACAATGTTTAAAGGTGCACGGCAACGCAGAGCGCACCTTGTAACTGTGATGCAAATGCTAAAGTATCAACAGGATCAATAGCTGCTACGCTAACTAGCATCATTGTGTCTTATGAGGTCGGTTAGCCTTACTGTAGTCGGACCAGCTGGAGTAGAGCACATTTTGTCCGTCGGGGGTGAAGCAGACGTCCAGCACGCTCCAGCCCACGTCGCGAGCCTTCACTGTTCGCCGTAAGTGAAAGCGCCCCCTGGTGGTGTCGTACAAGCGGATGTTCTGGTCTGCAGCGAGCATCAGGATGATTGATAAATAAATAAATAAATAAATATATATATATAAAAAAATAAGACAATGGGTGGCTGTTATCACGTGACGTATCTGGGTGAGACCTGTTGACCCTCGCATGTATTGTTTGCTTACAAACCACAAAGTAAATCAGGGAGAACTATGACACGGTGCAACAGGATTTGGTATTTTCGAATACTTCTTCAGTTCGTTTTCAAACATATTTGATGTCTGATTGCATCAAGAGAATTAAAAAAAAAAAAAAAATCAGTAATACGTTCTGTGTGTGACACTACACGATCGGCCATGATGATTCGGTGGTCTGCACAGTTTTAAACAAACACGAGGAACCCCTATCAGATCTGATTCAGTTCCTCTGGGCTCTCATGTTGGATCTCGGGTTATTTACCTTGGCAGGCAGACAGGAACATGCCGCCATCCTCGCTGTACACTCCACAGAAGGCTTTCTGCTGGTACGTATCCTTGTGGGATACGTAGTTTGGCAGAAAACTGCGAAGGAAAAGAAAAAAGGGTCAATATCATTTGACAGACAACAGGATGAGTCGTCTTGTAAGCATCACGTCTAGTCTATTGTACATTTTCATAAAAAAATACAAAACAACACGTACTGTGTGCGGATGCGACTGCACTCTCCGTGAGAAAAACTGGAGCCTCTCAATCTGCCCTGCCTCCTCTAAAAAGCAAAAGAGTTCAGCAGAAAACATCAAACTGGTCAACATTCATTTGGAATCAAACTGGCGGACACAAACAAAATCATCTCGCTACATTCGTAGTCCTCAAAATGTAGTTTATTATCTGTGCGGGGTGACCTCTGTCAGCATGTGGGTGAAACCGTGGCGGCCTTTCCCGGTCAAGGAGCCGGTGGCCAGCATGATCTGAGTTCGGATCTCACTTTGGTCCACTTCATGTGTGTCGGGTTGGGTGTCCACTAGGAAGATGACACAAAACAAAACTTGGTCTTAATTACCACATGACATCTAACCGTTTCAACACAAATATATTTTGACTGAATACAGGAGAACAGCATTACTCCACCACGATATACACCTTTGACTGGAAGACACATGACCAGGGTTTTCCATGCTGTCGGCTGGATATTAAGACATTTCAAGACGACAACTTTCTTACGGATTCTTTTTATAGCGAGTTGCTTCTCGACCCTTTTGATGCAAGGTGCCTTGATTCCAATTAGGCAGAGCGTGCTTGTCTGTCACTTGAGGAGAAGGCATGAAAGACTTCTTCCCAAACTCAACAAGTAGCTTGCTCGCCAGCCAAGTCACGCTCACAGACCGGCTACTGAGAAGCAGACAGAGGCGAGGGAGGGAGGAGCCTCTCATGGCAGATACTTACTGAGACACAACAACCCCTTTAACATTATTTATTTTGTTAGTGAAAAAGCAGATTGAGCTCGTTTTGTAAAGTACCTGTTGTATATCTATAGTCTAACCTTGTTGATGTTTTGTTTCATCATGAGCTGTTAGAATAAAATAGTTGAAGGGTTGAAGAGCTAAACCACGCAGTATCTTGTAAAATAAGCACAAAGAAATAACTAAAACCCCGCTACTTGGATTGTTATGCTCGTATATTGGTAATGTTACGGTACGGGTGCTTGGAGCGGCCAAAAAGGACCAAGAAAGAACCATATTTCAGCAATTTCTCACATTTGATACACCGAGTAAAAAAAACTACGTTATATTGCACAATATATGAAACCCAATTATAACAGATTACAATAGGTCTGCTGCTTTATCCCTCTCACTGCATGTAGTAACAACTTCATTCTTTTATCATATTACAGACACGTCTATGTCACACTAAAGGAAAAGAGCAGCAGCAGCAGCTGAGGGCTGACAGAGTATGTTATATTTTTGGATTTTGAATTGTCACCTGGCGCCTGATTTACATAAATAAATACATTTCCATCATAAATTTGTGCATAAAGATTCACCAGAATTTAGGAAATGAAGTGTCCGACGCTCAATGTTTCCCACTTAATATGCGTCCCCCCGCTACTATTTTCACCCAGCTGGACATTGCATGCACTAGTAGAAAACCCTGCATGACTTGCATGGATTCATCCTGATTCTGCTTCAGGGGTATTGATTGGACTCCAACTACACAGACGACAAACAGCCGAAAGCACACTGTCCATAAACACTGTGAAATAATACAGCAAAGTGAATGTTGTTTTGAGTCCATCATGAGCCTTCCAATGCGTGTGGCTGTTGTAACTGTACGTTTCAGAAGAAGAGTAAGCGAGATACAATTGATGTTTCTCCCATCAGGCCTGTGGACAGTGAGCGGTGTCAGTAGGAGGTTACCTGGTGGATTGTAGCGGTCCCCCAGCCGACCATCCCAGGCTCCGTCGCTGTCCTCATCAGAGTCAGAGTAGGACTGGACCAGCTGCAGCCCTGTGGCTCCACTCCCATGGACCAGCCGGACCTGGCCCCTGTACACACGTACACACACACACACATTAGTTTAACAACCAATGAATCCAAATCGGATTCGTGACATTATTCAACTGAATAAAAAACAAATCACCACAAGACAACAAACTGGGCCCAGAAAGTGTAAAGTACAAACACTGTTTGTTGTGTTATCATCATTGTCAGTGTTGTAAAAATACAAAGAATCATCTGAATTCACCTCCTCAGTAGGTAAGCCAGTACTTCAGCTAAGTCAACGTCCTCCTCTGATGCGTCTGTCTGTCTCCTTGCTGCCTGTCTGCCGTCCTGCGGCCCCGACTGCTGCTACTACTACTACTACTGCTGCTGCTGCTCTGGTTCGGTTCTGGTGCTTCAGGCTGCTCAGCTGGGTTGCCACTGGAAGAGCCCCTTCCACCAGACATCCCAGAACTGGACTGAGAGCCCATAGACTGAAGAGGGCCTAGCGAGGAGAACATTTAGAAATGAAATGACAGCTTTAGATTTACCTGGGGGAAGCCAGGGGAACACAGATGCAGGGTGTGTTGATGGTGAGCAGAGAGGAGATGGGGGAAACAGAAGTTAGGTAATAATGGCTGCAGGAGAGGCTGCGTTAACGTTAGCTAAATTGACATCAATTCAAGCGATTTGCTCGAGCCACCGTACTTCCGCTTCTACAAAAATAACAAACTACTTGTTCTGCAAACAGCTCCACCGGCATATTCGTACTGTGCGTTAGCTCATCGCCATTAAGATGCACAGGTTCATTTTTGTTGAGCTAGCTAAGGATGCTAACGACTTAACGTTAACATTACCGTCTGGCTGTCAAACGGTCTCCTTGACAGCTCGGCGGTCCAGCTCTTTTGTCGTTTCGGGGCGAACTTAACAATTTTGCCCCGACGGGTAACTACCGCGAGGTCTAGCGCCCAACGTTTGTGGCGCAAAAACAGCTGAGGTTTGACAGCAACACAGTGAGGTCTGATCTGTTGGCTAGCAGGGCCAGTCGTGAATCGCCATGTTGTTTACAAAAGTGTGAAAAAACCCTGCGCGTGCCCCTGCCCCTTCCCCGTCACGTGATCAGCCGCGCTGTTTGACTGAAAACCAATGGCAGTTCAAGTATATATATAGTTGTGTGTGTATATATATATATATATGTAGTTGTATGTATATATAATATATTTACGCAAAACAAATCATAAAGGCATACACAGAAAAGAAATAGGCAGAAACCAGTTAAACAGAGATAAGATAAAAAATCTATCATACAGCTCTGAAATAAGATGTCAAACAAAATTCCCAGGCTGTTGAAATATGCCTCACCCCAAAGATGAATGCATTTCCTTACAAGTGAAAGTGACATTCTGTTTTTTTGCTAAGCCTAATTATCTGCCCTGATCTTTGCTTTGAAATGTTAAGAGATCATTGTGCTTGGTATTAATTTGCCATTAATTTGGTTTGCATAAGCCCAGGGCTCCTGAAAAACACATTTACTATGAAGATGTCACACCTAATAGGACATCATAATGCGTTGTTAAGGGTTGCACTTGGTGGTATACAGTTGCTGTTTGAGGCATCTGTTCCCAGGCGTCCTTAATCACATAATCTAGCTATAGCTGGTGGATAGCTTTGGTGCATATCTCAGCGATTTAAATCAACCGAACGTGTGATTTAAATGTGAATACTTGTGTTGCATTCTGTGAAATCAGTGTTATGAAGTGAGCTGCAGGTATAGTTAAGGGGCTGTGGTTGTATGCTTTGGAACCTTACAGTAAACCTGCAACCTGTGTTTGTGTGTGTGAGTTTGCATGTATGTGTGTGTACTTTTACAAGCACTATTGTGTTGTTTTCACTGACTTGTAAAGAGTAAAGAGACTCTCTGGGCACATGTGCACTTTAAATGAACTGAAGTTAAAGTTAAATGTGTGGTGACCTCAAAAGCTAAAAATATTGTCTTGCACAGTAACATATCCATTCATGCTTTATGTATTACATGTAATTACTGTGCATTTTCTGTAAACTCCATGCAAAATTTAAATTTAATTGTTTTGTTTTTGTTGTGTATGAAGAGAGCAGCTGCGTTATGATGTGGCCTGTCAGTGGAACTCAGTGGTCGTGCATGAAGTTGGCCTCCAGTGTCGTCTTCCTGTGTAAAAGGACGAGGACTGTAAGGACCCAGCTGTCAGAACGCAGACTGACAGGAGAAGCCTGGGTGTGTGTCTCTCAAATGACTGATGATTGCTCGCTGTCTGAAAAAGCTTCCCCGTGTATCACATTACTCTGTAGTGTATACACTCTGTTATTGTGTGTATCTGTGAGTGTGAGTGCATCACAGGTGTCCGGACAAAGCTGCCTACAACAGGTGCTGGTGTTGGCAGTAGAAACGAGACCAGCCGAGCGATCAGTCGGGGGGCTTATTTCAAGCTCCCAGAAAATGTTTCTCATTATAATGAGAAAACATCTGCCGCTACTGTAAAAAAAAAAAAAAAAGTTCTGTCAATTCAACTAAGTTATTCTGTCATTTTAACTAGATTCAGGATAGATCTCTTGTACAAACAAAAAGGCTAAGTAATATATACGACACTCTGTTGGAGTCAGCTGAATGATTTCACTGTTACTCCTCCTACATACAAAACACCCTGAAGAAAACATTTGTAGTGTAATGATTGGCTTAAAAATGTTGAATTATTATAGTGTCATAAAAATATGCAATGCCAAAGTTCCTTACTTTATTTATTTATTTGCTGCAAAAGACATTTCAATTCAGTGCAAAACAGTATTTTATCATTCATACATGTGTGCATTGAACACTTTGCTGACCTTTATTCCATTTCAAACCATACGCCATAATTCAAAGAGCGAAAGAGAAGTCATTCATCTTTTTATAACCCGAACATGACATTTTAGCCCTTTAACCCATTTCGTAGTGCAGCTTTTTGTGACATCAACATGAATGTAAAGATTTTAAAATGTAAACTAGCACTGAGTGAGAGCTGCAGCAAATTGGATCACGCTTGTTGATGTAAAACCAGGAGCAGCCACATTTGCACACAACCATCTGTTCATAAACAAGAAGAATCCAGCTTCTGAAGTCAGCATAAGAAGCAATGGTTTCTCCATCTGGGAGTGTCTAATAAATTCTAATCGCCTGTCTTTTTAATACAACACAGTACAAAACAATCATCATTAACAGGGAATCGACAGTATTGCACCCTATTTATTTCCATTGTTCACACTTCCTCTGATACGCTTCATAGCCAGACACAAATGTAACTGTTGCATGTGGTTTGTATAACATGTGAAACTAATAACATGTTAGAGAACATGTTCCCTCAGTAGTTTTGCATGGTGCTCTGGGTAATTTCTTTGAAGGTAAACATTCATTTTCCCGTCAACTCGCTGATCTCCAGTCAGACCTGAGAAGAAGAAGAAGAAGAAGAAGAAGAAGAAGAAGAAGAAGAAGAAGAAGAAAAAAACATTTACAGAATGGCAAATTGATATCTTACCTGATGAATATAATACATAATGACTGTGTTTGAATTCGCACAGAGGTTTTGGGCGGTTTGACAGCTTTGAGCTCACCCAGTTTTCCAGCCATCCTTTCGATCTTCTCCAAGGCAGACTGCACGTCTCCTCCGTCTGGAACCAGGACCTCTATCTCTCCCACCTGGTAGCCAAAGTCAGCCTGGTCCAGATCTATCTGCACCCCCTTCTCCTCTAACGTGAAGGACTGCCGCACTGTTGTGAAATCTGCAAAGCGCACCAGATTCATTTCGCTCAGCCAGGACTCGTCCTCCTGTGAGGGGCTTGCCTCGGTCTCTCCGTCTTCACGAATGTCTTTCATGACCTCTCTCACTCTCTGTTGGATTTTGGGCAGATTGGTTATCTCCCTGTAGCGAGAACACAGTGCCGCCGCTTTAGATTGTCCTCCAGAGGCCTCGTCCGTCCCGTTGACTGTCGTTGGGCACTTCAACTCCCAGCATGCTTTACGTTTACGCAGCCACATGTCTCTCAGAGTCAGGTCAAACTCGGGGGTGTCAAAATACTGGTCACGAAACTCCCACCGACCAACACACACTGCTGAGCAAAAAGAAGTGGGAGGAGAGAGACAGCTGATGTAAAAAATGGAGAGCTAAATATTAAAATGCTAACGAGGCTGGTACAGATAATTAAACTTCACTATTAACAAGAGACAGATGGCCAGTGTTACAGTGAAATCCACAGCAATTAGTGTCATTAAACGAAGTCCTTCAGTTGTCGTGGATCACAGCATCAGTTAAATGCCTCAGTTCTAAATTTACTCACGCATAAAATGCGTGGTAGACAAATTTAACACATACCCCCGATCTCCTCCAGTGTTTTTAGAGTGTCAGCATTGCACACGAATTTTCTTTCCACTTCCACACTCATCTGAAATGACACAATAAGATCAACACCAATGATACTGTATGCACACAAATCCAGCTAAAGACTGCAAGATTCAGACAGATATTAGTCTTTTACAGTCAGTAACTTAATAAGGTTTACGTTTTATATAAGAATGTGTCTTATTTTTATTGAGTACGAAGGCATTTGCCATATTAAGAAAACAAAGTTGAATTTTGTTTTTTGACACTTTTTCTTAGCAACACCTTACAAAGTTTACCCCCCCAACACTAACTTTTAACAATAACTCAATTAAATGTAATGTATTACACACTAACCAATGGTGGAAACTAACTAAGTACATTTATTCAAGTAATGTGCAGTAAGTTCAGTAGTACAGTTTAGAGGTACCTGTACTTTCCTTTTTATTCAAACAGATTATTTTTTATTTTCTATGTAATATCTTACACATTACATTACATTACAGTCATTTAGCAGATGCTTTTATCCAAAGTGACTTACAATAAGTAAGTTAATGTGTTAAGTAAACACATTAAGATATTATTATAAAATATAAACTCATATAAATTATTTAAAATGACCTTCACTTCAATCTACTGTATTAAAATGCATCTTACACAGTAATGCACAATTAATAATAATAATCTAATACAACAATGTGTGTGCGTGTGACCTTTAGGCGTAATAAAGTATAATTACATTGTGTTATTCCTTCAGTAAAAGATCTGCTGCAATTAACCTACATTGAATCAGGGTTCTCATTTTTAAAAAAAATTATTTTATTGTCAAGCTCCACTGTAAACTGACAGTAAATGCTCAAAACTGAACTGTTCTTACCAACTATACTACTATAAAGCACTATACAGCAGCAGCTCCTGTAGCCGCACCTGTGTCATTATGAATCAGTTTGGAACCATTTAACCGAAGCTGCTGTTGCAGACTCATACACGAACAAATCAAAACCTCCAAACCGAACCACAGAGTTCTACAAATCACCACCCGTGTAGCGAACCGCAACCTCACACACCTTCCTCAAGTCGAGTCCTTTAAATCCCAACAGTTCTGCATTAAAGAAGTGAGCGACGCATCAATGCTAATAACCCTCTACACGTCAGCGAAGTTTATTTTGCACAGGCGCAATTAGAGACACCTATCGAGGTATTCAGGAGCATCACTTCCTGTCCCAGTAACGCAGAGGCAATACAGATGGTGCCGTTTTAATCCCCCTGTGCTTCATAAATATTTATTCCACATACTCGACTGTTGATATGCGCCACACCTATCATTTGATTGAAAACGTGTTATAATTCACGTGTGTGAGGCTGATTAGAGCCTCCGCGGTTACACCTCTATTATTCAGCCTTAATTAACTCGTCACACTCTTTGTGTCAGTCCAAGTTGGCAGAATGGGGACTCATCTTTTATTCACCTTTAATGTAAAAAACGAGTACGGGTTTTTACATTTAAATATATTTAATGTAATCAAGGCATCGAGATCATTTGGGGGGGGGGAATTAACCATCGTGAATATTTCCTGATGGCTCAATGTGATCGGAATTTCAACATACAGTCGCTAATCATCTAATATCTGCGGGGTTACATAAGGGATTTGATAGCCGCGTCTGTCCCTTCTGAATGTCAGCAATCAGCCTTGGGGGGAGCTGTGGTCTGTTTACTAGAGGAAAGAGGGGAAGGAGAGAGGGATAGGGCGAATGAAGGGAGGGGGAGAACAGGAGAGAGAAGAGAGAGAGAGAGAGAGGGGAGAGAGAGAGCGAGGGAGGGCACGCAAGAAAACTTTTCACTTCTGAGGAGCCACGGAGGAAGAGCGTGTGTGTGTGTGTGTGCGTGCTGGAGCGGCGACCATGCAGGTAAAGACGCATTAGCTAATTGCTCCGAACTTAATTAAACGTCATTCGCGATCGGTTAATTGTGCTGCTTTGAGCGGGGTTATTTGAGGGTGGCCTGCGACTGGTAGAGGGCTGGGCAAACGACGGATCGTGCCCCATACTAATCCGATCCCTTGTAGGAATCCAACATTAAATCCAAACTTTTTTCTGCCTTCTCGTCTCTCTTTCGCCTGCTCTCCCGACACCACCCCCATCGTCGAGGCGACCGCGGCGCACGTACTCCGCTCCAAGTCGCTTTTTTTAGCGTTTAATTCGTTCGCCAATTACGGCTCGAAGCTGTTAAAATGGTAGTTTAAATGGCCATGTGTTGCACCGTAAGTATTTTAAGGTATGGATTCGAGCACTAGGACGCGTCAAAAAGGGGGTCTGCTGGGTTGGCGAGGGAGGGGGGAGCGAGTGTTTCCTAACACATCTGTAAACGGAGCCCACGCTCATTAATTAAATGGCTTTGGTCGGGCTAGGCCTCAATTTGCGCTGTTGAGCAGCAGGCGGCGGGCGGTGCAACACTAGATGCCCGATTGGCAGCCCACAATCAGAGGGGTAAGGAAACAACTCGAGGCCGAGGTTTTGTTGTTACGCTCAGTGAGAGTATTTTCAGTCCCGGGTGAACTCGCTCGGTGTATTGACGCTGCAGTTCCCACCTGGACCAGGCAGAGTTTGTAGGGAGCGGAGACAAGCCAGTTGGAGACAGTTTTGAGGAGCGGTTAATTATCTGCCTGCTAACAGGCTAGCTAGCGAAGTGACACGACTGTTACTAGCTCAACCTCCTTCTTGTTTATCACTTTAATGACCGTCCAGCTTCAACCGAGAGCCTGCAACGAGGTCATGCACACGCCTGCCGTGTCTTTCGCAGTCTCGGAGAAGTGTCTGGCGGTCACCGCGGGGTTATTTTTCAGTAAACTAAACAACTGAACAGCGTTTCCAGAAAGACGACTGTAATGCGACGTTACAGGGGGCTCCTCAACCTAGCTTGCTAGCTAATTGATTCGTCTCTGGTAGGCATAGCTAATTAGACTGCTCGTTAATTAGCCAGCTACGAGCGGAGATACGTCGATCTGGTTAAATTTTGGCTTTTAATTTATGAAACTCGACATGCGGAGCGTCCTAACACGATGTACGTTACTCTATATCGACTTGTCGAAACATTATCTGGTCATATAGCCCTGCTAGCTTGCTAATTGGCGTGACGAGGAAGTGGGGATTATGTGTTGGTATTTCTCCTCATGGGCATGGTTTTGCTGTCTTGGTTGCATTGTTGGATCGTGAATGCTTGCAGAAAAATCCGTCAAAGCTGTGTTGTAGAATCCAGATGGTCTATTTTGACTTCCTTTTTATAACTACGTGGGAGTAGCAGATATTTGATCATGCAGGTCGAGCCTATGCAGTATGATTTCAGATCATAGTTGGTATATTGGCCACCTTCCTTGCCCTTGGTACGATACTCTATACTATTTTGTTAATTGTCAAACAATGCATGTTGTGATGATTGAGCCTAACTCCACCATATTCTGCTTTTAATACATTTAATGTGCACATGTTGTACCAGATCAGTTTGTGGAAAGTTGGATGATTTGCAAAGCGGTTTGAAACAATGACTCTTATCTCGAATTTAAAAGCACTATACGACTACCCCATTTACATTTAAACAATTGCATTATTATGTAATTTGATACGGTCCTTGCAGCCGAAATGTTGTGAACCTCCCTAAAAAAAACAGTTAATTGTCACTTCAAAGATATGTAAGGATGGGATACTGATCTAGGAGTACTGTTAAAAGGGACACGGCCTGCCTATTGAAAGGTATGGTAACTGGTCTCTGATTGTGTTTTCAAATAGTTAAACATGGCAATGCATTGTGAGTGTTGGTCAACTATCTAAGGTGTGCGATCAAGTAACAGTATACATGTACCTTGGTGGGTGCAGCTCCCTTCTAGGTGAAATTGCTTCCTGACGTCACATTTTCTTTTCTTTCTCTTTTCTATTCTGCATTTGTGATGGATAATAGCGGCCCCAGAAAGAGTAGGATTATCTCACACCCATTTGTTTTGATAGGAGGAGTCTGGAGAGACAGTGAGTTGTGAAAGCAATGGAGTGGCAGAGTGGCTGTGCCCCCTGTGCCAAAAAAGGCAAACAGACAGATCCTCCCTGTCTCTACATCTCACTGAGCAACACAGCGTACTTCCATCTTGTGTCGACAAACTGCTGGACATTGTAAGTATGGCTAGGCCGTATGGCCACGCTATACTCCTCAAACGGGAGAACTGTAGTACTTTGGGTAGTACATTATGTGCGTAATGTTTAATGAGCCCACTTGTTACTGGCTGATGTACACGGTTTGGACAAAATGTCAAACGCCTTGCAATGCATTATTAGCCCTGCAGTAAATACAGATGACGAGATGAGAGGAGCAGTAGTCGCGTCACAAATTTCACCAAGATTTAAAATGACTTAAAAACATACAAATAATTATAATTTGTTTCTGTTACTTCGTCCACCTTCCGTCATATATATTACATGAGAAAGGATGCCTTAGATGGATGAATAACTTTATTAATACCCTGGTTTGGTCATCATGCAACATTAAAAAAAAAAAAACACACAAAAGGAGACACAAGTGAGACGGGTTACATGTACGCGTTGGGAAATGTTATGAAACAAAACTGTTTATCTGTTGACGTGCTGGTATGTAATTACTGGGTAATAACAGTGCTCTTGGTCTATAATTCCGCTCTTATTTGTTTTCACCAAAATACACTAGCTATGTAAACATCAATGATCGAACACATTTCTTAATAAAATTCTTATCCAAAGAACCTCAGCTTAACAAAGTGATATTCGTTGGATAAAATGGTTTACCCACAATCCCGGCAAACATGCACACATTTCTGCATAATCCGTTACTACATTAGTAATTACTAGTGTGAATGTTGACTTTTGAGGGTTCAGATTTAGTTTTGGCAGTGTTTGTTTATTTTGATGGTTTGAATATTACACATATTCAGGTGATATCTTTGAATTAACCAGTTACCATACATGTCGGTGTGAAAGTATTTGCTGAGCGGAGCCCAAATTAGGAAAAATAAGCACCTCAATGAACACATGACAGTTAAATATGTTGACTGTTAAGAAATAGAATTAATTTTATTGGTGGAGGAATTGATGAAAGACCTTTTTAATTTATGCCTTCAGGGTAATTTGTAAATGAAAGGTAAGCCAAGCTATGTGTAATATGACCACACATCAATAAGTCACGCCCAAATGTTGTGCCGCTCAAAAGCTACATAGCATTCAGTTCATCCGAAAGGAGCTGTTACATAGTTAAGTTTGCTATGGGGATTTTGCTGACACTCTCCTTTCATTTTCTTTTAACAGGCTGTTCTAAAACAGGCTGGCAGTGGAGGAGAAGAGGACAAAAGTGCTCTAAAGTCGTCAGGTGAGTGAACATTTTTATTATCCAGCCAAACTTGATTTATTATAATGATTTTTTTTGTTGGTGTTAAAATGGTGTTTCCAAACTACATGAAGGAGAAAAAAAAGAGAGGCATTTAAAATGAATAATTGCACCTGATGTGGGTTGGCTGGGTACAGGCGGGTAAAAATGTTGATGTGTGCACTTCTGTTATCAGTTAGACCTCCATTTACTAGAACATAAAAGTTAAACCTGCATATTCATTTTATCAGGTGCCGAATCCACACAACTGAAGCACACTGAAGACGTCTGTTCAGATCCCTGCCAATCTAGCGAGAGTTCAGACGCTACCCAGACGCTGGGAGACAAAGACATGGAGGAAGAGAGAATAATGGAACAGGCGGGAGGTGAAGCTGAGCCGGAGCCAGAAGAGGAGGGAAATCGAGTCACAGGAGCCAAACGGCAAAATGCAACTGAAAACACAGCAATCCCAGACAGTCGTGAAAAGACGGTTGGTAAAAATGGTGCGCCAGCTGAAAATAACACCCAGTCATTCAAATGCAATGCCTGCCTGGAAACTTTTTCTGGCAGAACTGCCTTGAAAGTTCATTACAACTCAGCGTCCCACATTCAGAGGATGACAACAGGCTCTGCAAAAAAAAGTGGGGACATTAATCCCCCGACTCCCCCAGTCCCTGTCCTGTCTCGGCCATACATATCAAACAAACCCTACCAGTGTGCTGTATGTCGAGTCTCTTACAATCATGCCATCACCCTCGAGAGCCATATGAAATCTGTCTTGCACCAGACCCGCAGCAGAAATGCGGGAATTGTTGCACTTGCTACAAACAGCGCAGCTGCCTCTGCTAGTTTGGGAGGTACCACCACCACCAGTGCTCTAAACACTGTAGTGACCACATCTGGAAGTGGAACCAGTCAGTTAGTTAGCACCACCAACTGTGCTGCTCCCGGGACGTTAATGGTGACTACCACAAAAGACGGCGAGCAGATTCAAGCTTCCCAAGTGGCTCCCTCCCTCCTCACCTCCCCTGTGGCCTCGGCTCAGGCGGTCTCGGCCTTTCTCACCCTCCTCACATCTAGTCCCAACACCCTCTCACACTCCCTCCTCCCCTCCCTGTTTGCGGCCGGTGCTGCTCCTGGTGCCACCGTACCTCAGCTCGTGCCTCATCCTCAAATGGTCATGCCCTTGATCTTGAATGGGCTCCAAGCCCAAACCCAGCAGCACATAGAGAACCAGCAAGGCCAGCTCCTGACCCAGTGTGTGCCATTCGTAGGTCTCAGCACAGCCCAGCAAGCCCTCCTAACCCAAAGACTTAACAGCTTACAGAACCAGTGGCCCTCTGCAGGAGTTCCAACAAACATGCAGCCCTGCCTGGACAAGCAGACTGTAAAGTGTGAGAGAGAACAAGAAAGACAGGACAGTGACGAGACACGAGAGAAGGTTTCAGATCCCATCAAGGGCGGGAATAACTGGACTACAGAGAACATTGAATCAGAGAAACTGATGGAAGAGGACGTTAAAGAATCTGCACAGTGTCCTAATGTAGAAGGAAAAGTGAAGGTTGAGAATAACGAAGACAATGGGAAGGCGCATAGAGATAGCACAACAGATGGAGACAGCTCGACTAATCAGTTGGACCTGGAAGGTGATAAAGCAGCTAGCCTCAATCTCTCCCCAGTGGGCACAGAGAAGAGCCTCCGTAATAAAAATGTCTCGCCTTCTGCATCTGTGCCCAGCAACTCGAGCCTCAGTCCTTTAAATTTAAACCTTACACTTAGCCCTGATTCTACTCCTCAAAAATCACATTCGGGCACCAGCCCCTGTGGCTCTCTTGGCACCCCAAAATCTAGCCCGAGTACAAATGCCTTAACTAACAACCAAACTCGACCCCATTGTAATGCAATGGGATCCATTTATCCAGACCTTCCAGTGCTGTCAGAGTTCCAGTCGGAAGTTCTCTGGGCATTCTTTGAGTCGCGAAGTGAGGCAGACGCTGCAAGTCCTCCCCGTGAGGACTGCGAGGCGCTGGGCAGAGAGGTGGGACTTTCTGAGGAAGGGGTACGCAAGTGGTTGAGCCAAGCCCGACATGCAAAACGGAGGCAGAGGGCAACAGAGTTGAAACATCTGCAACGCTTGGCAGGATTCACAAGGCACGCCCAGAGTTCTGACTATGACGACGAGGAGAACTCCCTGATTATAGCAGAAGGTGAGGATGATGTTGAAGCGTCGGGCAGTCAGGCAATGGATCTGTCCAGTACAAGAGGGAAACGCAGAAAGAGAGATTTGGGAAGGGAGGGTCAGGGAGATTCCTGTCTCACTTCTGACTCCGAAAATGAGGTATACACCTCTGTCATTGTGTCTGATGAGGAAAGCCAGAATGGGTCTTTGAGGGAGGGCCCTGAGAGCCCTGCTAAAGATGAAGCACATTGGGAAGTCCATGGTGATAAGGGGCCAGTTGGAGGAAAGGTCTTGCGCTCCACAACTGTGTTTCTCTCTGATGCAGAGGATGAGTATGAAGATGAGGAGGGCGGAGGGGGTCAGAGAGCAAAGAGGAAAAAACGAAAGGGGGAGTTTGAGCGCGATGAGGTGGAGGTAAAGAAGGAGAGAGAGGACCCCGATGTGGATCTAGAGTTGGAGGCCCAAGGGGATCCTCCAAGTTCACAGTTTCACGCTGAGATTCCAATCAGTGCCCTCCACTCACTTCCACTGTCCCTTGCTCCTTTTTCTACTCAGTTCCTTAGCCCCTATGTCCTCTCTCTCACTCCTTCAGTGGTTGATGGGAGCAAAGTACCCATTTTTCCTAACCCACCTACTATCACACGCTTCTCCAGCTCTCTCCTCTCGCAGTCTCTCTCCTCCCACAGCCAAACTTCCCACTACCTGTCCAATGGTGGCGACTGTGAGTCCGCTCTGGATCTCAGCATGGGGAGGAACAACAAATCTGCTTCTTCCTCATCATCTCTGGCTGATAAAATTGCAGCGCAGAAGGGACAATTGCTGGATGGGCTTGGCTTGAGGCCCACATCCAAAGGTCTGGTTGTCGTCCAGGTGAAGCCTGAACCCGTTACTTCCATGCTGTCTTCCAACAGCAGCATGAGTCTGTTGAACTGCAACAACATGACAAAGTCTAGCATTTACATGAGGGCAGCAGAGAAAATGAATGCCACGCTATTGGAAAAGGAGAGGGAGCAGGACCAGCAGCAGCAGCAGCAGCAGCAGCAGAGAAAGTCCAAAGGAAAAAGGTATCGGGATATGCGACGTTCAAGGACCATCATTCAGGCTGAACAACTTGACATTCTGTATGGCTGCTATTTCAAAGACCCAAATCCTGGGAAACATGAGTTTGAACAGATTTCAGAGTGGGTCCACCTTCCAAAGAAGGTTGTTCAGATTTGGTTCCAGAACATGAGGGCGAGGGAACGAAAGGGTGAGGTCAGATTCATCAGCGATGGGACCCTGGCAGCGGTTGGCAAACCTCTCATCAAATTTACCTGGCCTCTTTCCAAACCCATTTTCTCAAACAAGCCTGCTCCAAATAATACCGGGTGCATCACAACCACTCCAATTGTGCGCACCCTCATTAAGACAGAGAGAGATCCTGTGAAGGAGCTGGGCAAACCTGCCATGGTGAAAAAAATAGCCCCAGTTCCTATCAAGCCCAAAGAGGTTGTTTCCTCTACGACAGTGTCTCCTGTGAGCAGCAGCAGCAGCAGTGCTTCTGCAGTGCCAAAGACCAAGCTCGAAACCACCAGCAATGTCACTATGGTCAAAGTTGCACCTAAAGTCCTCACCCCTGTCCTTTTACCGCCACCCAAGGATCCAATCCCCATTGCCCCACGACCGGCCCAGAAACGAAAGCTAGAAGAGGAGAGCGAGGAAGAAAAGACCGATGACGAGAAAGACGACGAAGACGAGATGGGTTCTGGACCGGGAACCACTAACCGCATGGTGCCCAAGCTGCCCACAACTCCCATCAACAACAGGCCTCATGCCACAACAGTGGTGTCACAAAAACAGAACGGGCTCAACTACTGGACCCCCAAGGTCCCAATTAAGATCAACACTCTATCGAGAGAACAACTGGCTCTTCCAACACATGCATCTCGTACCATCCCCCCTCCTCCAACCCCCAGCATCGCGCCAGTTAGCCCGAACACCCCCAGCTCTGCCAAAGTGGCCAGCCCCTCCACCCCGGTCCTAGCGAAATCAAGCCCGACAGAAAGCAGCTTTCTGCCCCACTCATCCAGCCGTAGGCCACGCACGCACTTGTCCTGCCTACAGCTGTCCATTCTGCAGTCCTGTTACGAGACCTGTGCCCACCCTAACGCCATGGAGTGTGAGGCGATCGGCACCGAGCTCAACCTGCCGCTCAAGGTGGTGCAGATTTGGTTCCAAAACACCAGAGCCAAGGAGAAGCGCTGGAGGCTGCAACAAGAGAAAATGGTGAGCTGGAAAGTAGACTTGCGATGCAAGTTTTTATTAAGCCTTTGGTAAAACATCACAGAATTGTTAATACAGTAAGATGGACTAATAAAGTTAACGGTACGGTAGGTCAATGAGGAGAGGAGCATGTTCTTTTGTTGGCATCACTTTGCTGCTTTGCACCTTTTTATTCAAGGGCTGGGCAATATTTTTACATCGTATATTGACTTTCAGTGGAATCAAATTGTCATGCACTTATTGTTTTGTTATATTTAATGACATTGAATGATTTCAAGCAAATTTTACTTAAAATCATTGAAGTTTTTGTTTTACACACAAGAGCTTTCTCTGCATAGCAGTGGACCACAGGTCATTATTTAGTGCATTATTTAATTGTGATTAAAAATATGTCGGTCTTCTCATTAATATTATGAAATTGATTTCCGCTATAGTGCTCTCTTCAAGTGATTATATTTCCTCCTGAAAGCTAAATGAGTACACTGCAGCTGACATTCACCGTTTTTAACATGGAGTAATACCACAAACTAACAATGGCATCTATTGATTTACGAGTATTGCTTGCCTTTGAGTACTATAACTATTGCTCAGGAACACACATGTTGCTGTCTATGAAAACAAAGCTAAACGTTACTGTCCAAAACAACTGAATTGCTAAATTATGCATATATCAATTATATAGATTGTTCAGTTAAACCTGTTGAACTTTAAATGATATGACATTAAACTAATTCCCTCGCTGGTCCTGTCTGTCCTCCCCACCTCCCCATTCCCAGTCTCCTCTGTCAGGTGGAAAGGTGGACATGAGCTCAGGAAGCTACCTGCAGTACAACGCTCTCAAAGCCAATCGTCCCATCCTGCCCAAACCTGTTCAGCTGACCGTCACCGACCCTCCAGCTTCCCCGACGGCCGGCCAACCGGTGCCAAAGGAGACCCTGACGGGCCGCTGTGATGCCTGCAACGTCTCCTTTGAATCCCGGGCTGCAGCGAGGGCCCACGTCTTCTCCCCGCGACACCTGGCGACCCTGAGAACCACTAACTTTGGCCAGCCGACAACACTCGTCAACAAGAACGGAACCGGTAACGGAGGATCTCACTCCACTCCGGTAACCAGCTCTGGAGGGGAGGTGGTGATTGAGTTGCCTCCACCGACGGCCACCAGCAACAGTTAAAGACTCGGATCAGGATTGGTCTGCACACTGACTATTCTTGGACCCATTTGGGCTCCTCAGATTTTAATAAACAAATTTGAGCACTAATCCTCAAAAGCTAATATTCTTTAGTTTTTGAAGTTGGCTCCCCCTGCACCCGCTATCCTTTTGCTTAACGTTCACTGACTTGAAATCCGTTGATCTATAGCGCTCACCTGAAATCCAATCCAACAGCAGACTATTTCCTTGCTGCTTCACACTGACTCAGTTGCTGTCTGATAAGTGATGAACACATCTCAAGTCTCCTTCAATCCTTACACACTTTATCCAAAACATGTTTGATCCTCAGCCAGTGGTTATATATGTGTATATATATATATGTGTGTAT
>NW_022280093.1:51819-60127 GCF_004355925.1 Anarrhichthys ocellatus
TGTGTGTGTGTGTGTGTGTGTGTGTGTGTGTGTGTGTGTGTGTGTGTGTGTGTGCGCGCGCGCGCGCGCGAGAGAGACCTTCCTATAATTTGTAAAGGCACTCAACTTGCCATGCTTGAACTGTGCTATCCTGAAGACTAATGCAAACGTGTTTCCTCTTTGGAAGTGGCCATTTGTCAGAAGGCCTGGAAGTTTTCTGGGATAATAACATGAAATAACTCCCAGTTTTCTCCTGTGGAAATGTATTTCTTTCACTTCTCGGGCAAAGGTTGTTTGGATATAATATAACTGGACTGAACCATTGGGAGAGGAGGACCTGGTATTAACTGTCACCTTTTTTATTTTCTACAGGAGTGTGATCTGAAGAGTGTTGTGTCCACTCATTTGGGATTTAAAAAAAAAAAAAAAAAAGGTACTTTAGAGAGAATAGGGCTGTTGAATTGTCCCCATTTACATGTTCATAGTTTTCACGACAATCCTAATAGACAGGGCAAAAAGAGAGGCTGAGGAACGTAGAGTCTTGGCATACCGCACTTTGACACATTTTACATTGTTTGAAATGTTTTTAAGCATTCTAATGCAAGTGTCTTTTTTATGGAAAGATACAATAATGCATGATGGATGCCTTAATATAAATTACGTGAAATAAATTGATTTTTGCTAGTCAATAAAACATGCTTTAGGTGTGAGCATAATTGTGCAAGAAGCAGACCTGGGTATGTAATGAAGAGTTCTGTTGCAAAATGCTTTTATATCAATCTTTTTGGGGGAAATATCTGAATGTTATATTCTGTACCTAGAACATAGCAAATCCTGCCTGTAAAGTTGCCAGCGTCCTCTTGGCCAAGGACTATAATTACATAATTACCAACTATCTTGTTTTTATTACAAATTACTTCGATCCTGTGGATTTCACTTTCCCTCCAAATGGTCTATATCTCATTTTGAAATGCAGCTCTTCAAACCTGTAGGGGGAAAAATAAATGTTTTCACATGCTGTGGGTGTGTTACGAATAAGACCGCCTTAAGAAGATATGCCACCAGGTATCTGGATTCAAGCCCATGTGATCCTTGTATAATGTAATTAATTTCACCCTCGCCTTGCATGGTGGGTCAGACCAAATTCGTCAATTTACGGTTTTCCCTTGCCATACATACTGTGCATAAGACAGGAAAGATACTCAATTTATTTGCTTCAATATTTATATAAATGCCAATTATAAGCAATTAAAAACTGGTGTAACAGACTTTTTTTTTTTTTAATTTAGGTCAAAAGCCAAGCCTCTAGAAATATGAAGAGAACAGGGCTTGAAATGGGCAGTTTCCCTTACACACCCCCCCCCCCCCTCGTTTTGATACAGAGTTACTAATTCTGGAAATGTACGTGCTGTGAAATGAGATCTCATATCTGGAAACCATGACAAGGGAGAAAGTTGGGTATTACTAGTATCCTCAAGGGACTAACGAATACTCGGCTCTTGAGAGCAAATTAGGAAACATTAAACGTGTTGACTGAGAGCTAATAAGATGGTGCTGTGTTGAAGGACACTTAACATACTAAAGATGTTTTCCTTCAATTTAAGTTGTATATTAATGTTACTATTGATAGTTTTAACAAAATGCAAAACTAAAACATGAACTTTTGTAAAGAAATATATTAAAAAAATAACTGATATTCCAAAGTAATCCTCCCTTTGCTTTCTGTCATTCAAAAACCAAAAAGCAATCCTGAGGTCGACAGAGAGCAGGAGAGGTGTTCGTAAAATGCAAACTGTAAAGGACGTCCCACGGCTTGACACTTGCACTAGTCCACACAATTTTTTTGCACAAGCTACAGACATTTCAAACGAACACAGCCATTAACATGGCATTAAGAGTCACTTGGTGTGTTTTTTGAAACGAGGAGGGTTAACCATGTCCTTTCATGAGTAATAATTTGTACTCTGTTGGAAACTGTATCTTGTGTGTAAAGCGAAGGACTGGAGTGCTTTAACTTCCAAGACTGGGATTACACACACGCACACACACAGACACGGTGTTGCACTGTCCAAACTAGATAGGTTTTTATGGAGATCTGCTTTTTATTCTCTTATGTTTCATTGTCACTTTGATTATCACTATTGTTATATCTGTACTACTACTTATACAATTTATCATTACTACCCATCACTGTTTTTGATTATTATTGATCCATAATGGTTTTAAATGCCACCTCTCTGCTCATATACAATATGGTATTCCTATGAATATTGAACAATAATAGTGGCAGTGTTGTTATGAATTGTTAGATTTTTGATTAAGCTTATTCTTTTTCCTCCTCACTTGTACCTGCCTTTTTGTGTTTGGTCTCCATTATGCTTTCTTTGATATACAGAAAAACAAATAAAATCAGTTGAACAACAAAGCATATCTGTCTGATTGCTGCGCAAGAAGCAGACCTGGGTGTGTAAATAGAGAAGAGTTCTGTCGCAAAATGCTTTTAAATCAATCTTTGGGGGAAATATATAACTTTGAAATGGGGTATTTGTTTCTACTTTTTCTTGTATGTGACAGGTTTAAATAATTGATATAAAGATAAACATCTTTTACTTGAGTGGCATATTTTAAATAAAGGTCACTTAGGTCACACTGTATGAGATAAGTCATATGACACACTCAAATGTGCCTGGAATTCATTTGCTAAACAATTGGCTTTGCCGGTTTACTTACCATTGACAGGGATGTGATTGACAGAAACGTAATCCAATTAAAAGCATACATGCGATTTGGGAACCGGAAAGTCTTGTACAACCATCCAATAGGAAGGCGGCAGACATCGGAGAGGTTTGTCTAGAATCCTCCACTGACCAATAGGATTGAGAGTTGTACGCCCGCAGTGATACTTGACTCCGCCCCCAGCTTCCATTTCTGAACTGAAGGGACGCGGCCGCTCTCGCGTAGAGTCCTCGCCTTTTTTTTTTATATACTCATTTAAGTAAATAAACTAGGTTCTCTGTCGTAAACTAGGACCGCTGCTTTAAGGTAGTGGGTGAAACAGCAGTCCTTGTTCATCGTGGTGTGCTGTTTGAGTAGTGGCTGGAACTGTAGCTAGCATTTTATTCCCCATTTTAACTTTTCTAAGCGGCGTTTTCCGCCGTTTTTTTCTTTCCGCCGCCGCGCTCACTCTACCCCCTTGTGCGTGAGTAGGGGCCTGTGCGTTGGTTTGGCCACGAGGCGCGTCGGTACAGTTGGATCAGGGCGATGGCGGAGTTCGGTAACGGACTGGCGGAGGAATCCCTGCTAGACTCAGACCTCGGACATCCCGAGCTGGAAGACCCGGGTGTCGGTGACGAAGAACCGGGATTAGAAGACGGAGAGGCCGCAATCGAAGACCCGGTAAGTGAAGGGCATTGTTTCAGCTGTGGGAGCCCACATGGCACCAGGACACGTTATAGCCAAAACCAAGAAGTTAGCGGAAGCAGGCAACGCTATTTGTTATTTGTGTTCCCCCTCTACAAATCGTTGGTCACATGCCGTGCAACGTTACGTTACTGCTATCGCTAGGTCGGTATTAAAACCCGCCATTGTGGTTCACGCAGTGCAGTAGAAATGGGTGGTGACATGCGTGGTGTCAGCAGCCATCTTGGCGCAACAGCGGCGCCAGTTTATCTGCGCCAGGGAGCAGCTCGAGCCGTTGGAGGGGGGGGGGGATTCCTCGTCTCAAAAAAAAAAAAAAAAAAATGCGAGACTGCGATACAGGAGACAGTCAGGGGCAAGGGTAGGACAGGCCGCCGCCATTAGCCGCCGCTGTGCGAGTCTACTGCTCGAGAAGGCGCCCTGCTGACGGTAATAACATCTTTTATTCATTTTACCTTCAGTAGTGTGCTGTCTGTTGCAGTCACCGGTGTGTGTGTGTGTGTGTGCACCTGTAAAATGACCGAAGGCTAACATTAGCTTATCCCAAAGCTCCAACACTCAAGTGCTGCAGTTAAAATGACCAGAGGACACGTCGACCGTGATCACTAGTCCACGAGATAAAATGTGGAATGGGCACCGTAAACGGTTATTAGCCTGATGGGCTAACAGCACCCTGGCATGCTAACACGCTAGCAGATGTTAACAAAGCTGGGGTGGAGATGACAGACGTGCAGCTGATCATCTTTGTCATTCATTCTGGACAATGGTTGGCATCGCACATCAGTGGGACGTGGGGTTCGCTGTAACGCTGTGGTGGTTCGAGGATGCACGATTGGCGTTAGTCGGCCTAATTAAAATGTTCCCAATACCTGCACACTCGTGCATATTCACTGATGAGGTCTATGCAGCAAGTCCAGAGTTGTGAGGGTGTGCTAACCTTCTGTCTGTCGGTATTAAGAGAGCGCGGAATGCAACGCAGAAGCAGGGGGTTGCGGTATTTGAGGGGCTGGGTTTGCATCCTTCAATGTTTTACTAGAGCGTGAAGGAGCATGCACAGAATATGCGACAAAAATATATAGTAGCTACAAGGTGTCATTGTCGGATGGCTTATTTTATGTTTTTTAACAATCTTGCTGTGAAGGTGGATCACTTGCTCTTCTATGATCACGACATACCCAATGATCGTGTGGCTGAAGATTGGGAGGGCTGAGAAACGATGGTGCCATTGTCATCAAATGCGGTGTGTCCCCACGCAGTCACCCTCGCTCTGGTCCGAGGACCTGCATTTAATATGGGGTGTCTGTGTCACTGCACCCAGTGGCACAAAGAGCCTTTACATTGCGAACCCTGTCAGCACAGGCAACGGCCCGGGATGGAGCTGGAATGACTCCCACTGTGCTGCAGTGCACCACTGTTAGACAGGAGGGTCCGCTCCCATGTGAGGACATGGCCATCTCTCTGTTCACTGGAGGAACGAGACATTTTTTCCGACAGTGGTGGTTTTGTGGGTTTCGCAGTCTTTATTCGTTGGACCCGATCATCGTCACTCCCCCAAATACATTTACAGTTTCCAAAAAGGCTCTTTATTGATTTTCAGTTGAAGTAGAGCTGCAGCGAATCAATTTTCCTGTTGGTAAATTTTCAAATTATCTATCGACGTGTTCGGTGTCAAAGTATATTTAGAGCAAATGTTAACCATCTGGTGCATGAGCCCATAGTAATTTAGTTGTTATAACAGAGAGAAATAAGCACATTCCTGGTATGGGTGCGTGTGTACATGATAAATGTCTTGGAATTAGTATTTACAGCCTGTGTTTACCAATATGTTGACTCATCATTTGGGTTCTTTGTATCTGTGTAATGTCGTTTCTGAACATTTGCTTCATAGTCATTGAGAGATGACAGGAAATTTGTACACTGAGCGTGTCTTACTGATTCATCAATTTTGTGTGCCCATTATATTTTGAATACCACTCAAGCATATCATGACCAGATGAGGCACATTTTTCAAATGGCTTTAAGGTAAACTTTCAAGTTGTAGGCGGCAGCTAATGCCAAATTAAGACGTTTTGGTCGATAACACTGTCTAAACGTGTACATAAAAGGCTAAGGACCAGTCAGACAGAGTGTGTGTTTCCTTTTGGGCAGAAACGACGCACGCACCATCACATACACAGATTCAGCATCTCCTTGCTGCCCTGCCCTCCTCCTGTTGTTTGCAAAGGGGTGTTATGGCCACATTGGTTAATGATTACATTTCCATGGCTAGTTTTGGGAGTTGGTCAGTGTGGCAGAACTGTCATCCACATCATGTGATTATAGCATTTGTGGTTAATGTTTCACTGTGTTGTATCATGCTCGTGATGGACTGACTGCTCTAATGGAATTGTTGTGTGTGTTGCAGGAGCTGGAGGCAATCAAAGCCCGGGTTAGAGAGATGGAGGAAGAAGCCGAGAAGCTGAAGGAGCTCCAGAACGAGGTGGAGAAACAGATGAATCTCAGCCCCCCACCAGGTGCGTTAGTGTGTGGATTTATGTGGGAGGGGTACATCTTGTTTCTCCCCGTCTGTCCACATTTCCTATCCTCCTCTTTACTGTCCTATTACCTAATGAATGAGAATAATCTTAAAATATTTCAATCCTCTGTTTTTGTGCCTTCTTCAAAAAACACAAATTTAATCTCACGATGTAAATAACAACGTAACCCTTCCACATTCAACCAGTGACCTCAAACTAAAAGATTATTAAAATATACAGTGAAATATGTTTAGATCGGTACTTGGTTATAAGTGTAGTGCACGGAATTATTAGAAAACCATCCACATGTCAAAACCAAGTCCTTGTGCTAATATGCTATGAATAGAAAGCTGCCTTTAAAGTAAATTTAAGGTTAGAATAAGCCATCTAACTCTGTAGTTGCAAGAGCTGGTTTGATACAGCATGTTTGTTTTATGGCTGAACAATTTATTAATGCAACAATAGAGTATTAATAAGAGACTACAGCATTGGAAGAGTCAATTCAGCTGTATAAATGAATAGGTCTATTACCTAATGCTCAACTTCCTAATTCATTTGTGTATTTATTATAGGAATGATAATACCAAAATAATACAAGACATTTTTGTTTTATATGATTAACATAGAATTGTTCCCTAATAAATCATGATATAGCATATTTTGGTATGAATATCAGTCTATTTATAATACTGTTAAAAAATGTTAAAATAACGCAGTCAGTCAATGAGCAAAAGAGTGTAAATACTCAGTCGGGGACATTTAGTGGCTTACTCCGATGTGTTTTCTGCCTCTCTACACTGCAGTCGGTCCAGTCATCATGTCCATCGAGGAAAAGATGGAAGCGGATGGCAGATCTATTTATGTCGGAAACGTAAGTACTTGTCTCGTATAGATGTCATTCTGTTCACATCAGGTGGACCTCAAAGAAAATGATCATATTTTTAAAGAAACGGTTCGACACCGAATCGTAAAGTTCCTATAAATTTCACCCCTTTGGTCCTTTTGCAATGTTTTATTGGTTTCATTTTCAAGTCTGCAAAAAAAAGCTTGATTGCATTTAGGTTGTTGTTACTCCAGGACTGTAATATTGTTTTTAAGTATTGAAATCCCCTTTAAAGATGTTTTATGTAACGTATGTCATTACTTTGTAGCTTTGCCATGATCATTGGGTTGTGGTCTTGCAGTAAAATACGTCCCAAAGTTCATTGTTTGGGTGTTCAAAGAGTCAAGAATTACCTTTACTGAACCCAAAGGATCGTCAGTTTCGCTCACATTTGTATTCATATTTAACAATGATTGTGTTTTTTTTATTTAGGCTAACCTTTTTTTTTTGGGGGGGGGGGGGGGGCACCATACTTAACATTGCTCTTGGTGTTGTTTTTTTATTTAATATTGTTAAATGTCTCAGTCTGTTTACTTAAAACGAATGCGGTATTTGTTGTTTTCGTTTCAGTCTGTCTGATTTAGTACATTAAAGTGACGTATAAATCTAAATTAGATTCCTGGTCCAGGATGTGTGGGTGCAGCTCTCTTCATGTCGAACCTCTCCCCCTGTCTTTCTTCAGGTGGACTACGGGGCCACGGCAGAAGAGCTTGAAGCTCACTTTCATGGCTGTGGTTCAGTAAACAGAGTCACCATCCTATGTGACAAATACACAGGGCATCCCAAAGGGTAAGACTCCGTCATTACACTGTGTCTCTTTACTACGCGGTGGATGAATCAGCAAATGCACCAAAGTCATGCTGTTGGCAGAGAAATCCAACAGTGGGTGGACAGATTTGTATTCGGCATCGATACGAATGAAGTGTCACTAAAACTGAATGGGTATATGTGATAGCTTTTGGGAAATAAAGAAGCAATAAACCATAACGGTTGAGTGGGACTAGATTGAACAACTGTCAACATTTTGTGAGTTCTGGTTTCACTTTTCCTGTGTTTAATGATAACAACAATTAAATAGCAAACACAAAATGCTGGTATCCATTGCTGTCAGTATCGCATTTTCTATAAAGGTAAATAATCTCCAACAGAAATGGCTTTTAGCTTTAAACAAATTAAGTTATTCAGTCGGTGGAGTAGATTTCGTTTATCGTTTCGATGTTTGCGGTCCTCAGGAATGAAGATACCGGTGCCGTCATGCTCTACATGTTGCTGCTTTTTCTTAAGCACGTCTGTAGTTCTGAAGGAATGTGTGATTTGTGCATTATTCTGTGTAAGTAACCTAACCCTCAGACTTTAATGTGAGGAGGCTCTGGGTGTCAGGAGGTAAAGATAAGATGAAGACCTTTTGAAATGTTCCAACTCAACTGGACAAGAAATGATCTTGATCAAGTGTTGAGCACATAGTCTCTCTCTCCCCCCCCCTAAACGCCGAAAAGATCGGCGTTTAGGCCCC
>NW_022280093.1:60227-65716 GCF_004355925.1 Anarrhichthys ocellatus
AACACAAAAAAAAATCTTTTTATTATGTTTTGTACATCTCTTTCAATAACCCCCCCCCCCCCCCCCCCCCGATTTTCAAATCGAGGTGATTGATTTGCTTTTCTTCTTGTTTTCTTCAGGTTTGCCTATATTGAGTTTGCAGACAAAGAGTCTGTTAGGACAGCCATGGCATTGGATGAGTCCCTTTTTAGAGGAAGGCAGATAAAGGTAAGATCTTTTTAAATATCTTTTTATTCCTTCACCTGGGACGTTCTCACATTGAGAGTTTTAGCAGTTTTAGGTCAGAATGAAAAGTGACACTGTTTTGAGAGGACGTAAAAGGGGAACGTGAATTAATTTGATCTTGATTGCAAGCGTGAAAAAAAGATGATCCCATGTGATCAGATACTGTGGCTTCATCATTTTGAGCTGTTGAATGTTGGTGCATTTACACGATAATCACAGTGATTACCGCAACAAACAGTTGCAGAATAAGCATCATTGGCTACTAACTGCTTATGTTAACTATCTCTCATCCTGCTGATTTGAACACATTTGTTGTGCACAATGTCTCATTATCAGGGAAAAACAGGCTGCATAAGAGTGTTTACTAGTTTACACATGTTTAGTACCGGTCGACTGGCAAGTGACATATGTTGTTGTTCCTGTGTAGCGTAAATTAGTTTATAAATTATATGAAGAACGTGATATGGGATCGATGCATAGACTCGATACCCAAGCCAGCATTTTTGGTTGTACCAGATTCATTCAATATTGATCTTGAAACAAGTCTAATTCTTGTTGCTTGACAGGGCAAAAATATTTAGCTGAATTCACGCAGTTTTCGTTTATCTTGAAAAAACCCAAAATTGTATGCCTGGCTGTTGGTTTTATGTAACGGTCTCTTGCTTGATTGTCGCCGCTCAGGTGGGCGCTAAGAGAACAAACAGACCAGGCATCAGCACCACAGACCGCGGCTTTCCACGGGCTCGCTTCAGGTCACGGGGAGGAGGAGGAGGAGGCGGAGGAGGAGGAGGAGGAGGAAGCTTCTCATCGCGTGCACGCTACTACAGCGGCTACACACCCCCCCCGAGGCAGAGGACGGGCCTTCAGGTGAGCTGACGCATCACTTCAGACACCATGGGGAGGGAAACATGGCACCTGCATGCATTGCACCTCACCTGGTGTTTGTTTTTCAAGGAAATTACACGACAAACGAGGCAGACTATGATGACCAGCCAGAATTGGCATCTGTTCTTTCCGATTTACATAGAGCTGCAATTATGATTATTTGTTGTACAGCTGAGGAGAAAACAAGGATTGGACTGTTGATAAATGACTCCACAGCGTGTTAGAATATGGCCTGTTTTGGCCTTCAGATAGAGTCCGGGTTAACACTGTCCTCTCCTTGTATTTAGACACACAAACGGGACAAGAAAACTAATGTCCAGTTAGAAGACACTGATCATCTCCATTTGATGTACTTGATAGGGAACCACTGGGATGAGGTTTATAGTAATATAATGCTTATGCACTCTAGACTTGAATGGGCAGGACAGTGTGGTTTAAGAGATTTCTAAATGTGGTCACGCTGAAAATACCGGATAGACTGAGCAATATGAGCATTGTCAAAATAATTACTTAATAGAAAACACTGATACATGCCGTGTAGTCACGTTAGACATCACACCAGTGGTGGGACTCATTGCATGCCACATCACATATAACCATCCTAACGGACTCAGTGCACATCTTTTAGTTCTTCCCAGGCTGTTCATACATTCTGCATTAGTTAGAACCATGTTTGAGTCAAGGCCAATGCAATCTCCTGCATCATAACAGAAAAGTACTGGGGTGACGCTCCAGAGGCTGAAATCTTGGAATGTGATTTGTGATTGGACCATATATGGCAGGGAGAATTGCAAACCATTTTACATAACTGAAAACGTTGTGCTGTGTGACCCGTAGCCTTGCCTCACTCTACTGCATTTAATGCTCCATTCCATCAATACTATGGTCGCATTACTGTGATCCATACTCAACAGCAGAATAAGCCTGGTGTTGATCAGAGTGCTGTGCTCATTGGATCTGGTGGCTCTCCACACAGTGTTTTGATGGGCTTTAACTCAGAGCTCTGCAGTGGGGCCCTACTGCAAATTTAACCATGTTTACAGTATGTGATTTAAACACTTGGCAGTTAACTATTAACTAGAGCTGCACAGTTTCTATAAAGATGATACATACAACAATCTGGTTGTTTTTGGGCATAATTAAACAACATAGATATGAACTGTCTCTTTTTATATAAAGTGTGGCTCGCCCCTGAGGGCAGTGAGAAATCAAGGCTACGGTATGTCACCGGTTACTCCATATCAGCCTTGTGTAGCCACATTTATTTATTTAAAATGAGAAAGGTGGTGTGGTAATACACCCACTGATCAGCATGCCAGCTTCCCCACACATGCACTGAGCTTTGAGACAGAGATTCTGATTGATCATCCCGGAAAAGCATCTGGAACCTTCAGGCCTTGGCTGTTGCTTAATACTTAATGTGCAACAAAGAAAGATGCTGTGGCAGTTATTTTGGAAAGAGACGAAAACCCTTCATACAGAGGCCTTTATTCCAGCGATGAAACAGTTTGCCAACTTCTTCTGACAGGCTCCTATTTATTCCATTTTACCTCGTGTGTAGTTCTCCTTTCTTTCTCTTACACTCAAGTATTTGTGCAAAGAATTCCCTTTTCAGCAAGGCTGCCTATTTAAATAAGGACAAGAAAGGGTTACATGTCTATTCATTCCTTTGTGTGAGAAAGTGTCTGAACCTCAAGGTCAGAATCTCTCTAATCTCTCCGTGCACTTACCCCAGCCACTCCCACACATACCAAGAAGCCCTAACCCTGCCCGTTCACTCTCTGGGATCTGGCCGAGCTGCAGGACCAGGCACACCGAGACGAGGGGAAAAGCCTCAAGTCTCCAGAAGCTAAAAGTACTGATAGTAATGTATAATCTAGTGGTTTATAGACTAGACGCATAATTAGCATTTCACTTTACAGACTTTAAGTTGTTGGTTTGTAAGACTTGCTTTGATCGTTGAACTTTTAAGTTCTGTCTGACTGATTTGCAGTTTGGTGAAGATAATTAAAGTAAGGGTTGACATCCAACAGAATAGAAGAAGAAAAAAAACCTGAACGTTCAAATTGCTGTGCAAAAAAAATAAAAAAAACAGCACAAAGATTAGCATTTAAAGCTCCGTCTTCTGCAGTCAGTCAGGTTGAATGGAGCATAGAGCGCTGTAGGGAAGACGTTTTATTTAGGCCAACCTGAAAGTTGGCATCGCACTGGTTCCCTCGACAAAAAGCCAACGGGGGGTTTTCCTCTAGAAAACTGTGGCAAACACAAGTTTATGGTACCGACAAGCAAAATAATCTTCACAAATGACCACTTTCATATTTTTGAAAGCATGAATGCGATCGGCATAAGTTGAAGCTAACGTTAAGCTGTAAAATAACTACGCCACAGTGGCGTGAGTAGACATGAGGCTGCTTAGTAGTCTCGTTTAACCACTTGTTTAAGTTAACACACTAAAAAGCTTCAAAATCCCCTAGAGTGGTATCTACTGGCGTGTTCGATGTTGTAGAACAAAATGTTAAAATCTCGCTTGTGTTCACCACAGACCGTTTAACTAAAAAAAACCATTGGCCTTGGAGACGAGGGAACCGAAATGCTACCTCTGCTCTGGGATTAAGGACTCGTTCCTGAATGCAGAGAGCAGAAGGGCCGCCTGGTTGCAACATTAGGGATTCATCACTGGTCTACTTACGTCAGTGCTGCAGTTGAATAGAATTGGGCTCGGCTCTAAACTAAGTAACACTTTTCACTTGTGCCTTGTTTTGTCTTTGGAACACATCCACGGTGAAGACAAACACAAAATCTTTGCATTGACCCATTGTGCACTTGGGAAGATTCCCCACTGCTCGTCCAAGAGATATGTTTCATTAAAGTATCACGGTGTTGCTCGGCTTTGTGTGATAAGAAGTTAAGCTTCAACAAGGCCACAGCAAGGTTTTTAGTTTGTGTTCTGTGCCAGCTGAAGTAGAGCGTTGGCTGCCAGGATTTAATTCTATTAAAAGACAACGCAGCCAAATGGTAGCATTTGTGTTGCACCTCAAATCCTTGCACCCTGACTGAGAACAAAGACTCATTCATGTTAACATGCGCTTAAAAAAAGAAAATTTGTGCCACGGCTGCAAGAAGTGTTTTCTCTTGTATTGCGTCCGTTAACGTCATGTTGTCATCTTCCCAAGTCGGCATGGTGAAAGGCCAAGATTTTGATGTGAGCCAGAAGACTCGCATACTGTACTCATGATGTTTGGTGCTCATGTAGAGTGCATGTCCTCGCATGTACATGAACCCCTCCCACACACACGCATACTCCAACCCAGATTCACCTTTTACAGCGTTCACTCCCAGAAATGAGGGTTCATTACTGCAGCCTGACTTCAGCATCTAGCCGGACAACCGCTGGCGTCAGTCCCAGTGTGACATTTTTTTTTTGTGTTTTGTGTGTGTGTGTGTGTGTGTGTGTGTGTGTGTGTGTGTGTGTGTGTGTGTGTGTGTGTGTGTGTGTGTGTGTGTGTGTGTGTGTGTGTGAGAGAGAGAGAGTGCAGATGGTGTGTGGAAGCTTTGCTGCTGCCTGGCTTTTGTGTACGTGTCAGGCAGTGTTTTGAGTGTCTGATGATTTTGTGTGTGTGTGTGTGTGTATATGTATGTGCATTGTGTCTTATCGGGGGGGGGGGGGGGGGGGTAGGTGTGGGGGTGTTTGTGTTCACGGTCTTTCCCCACACTGACCCCAGAGGCGGCTCTCGCGGAGAGAGAGAGAGAGAGAGAGAGAGAGAGAGAAAGAGGGAGAGAGTGCCTTTGCTGTTCCCCCCCTCACACCCAAACACAAATCCTTATTCCAACATCTGGAACTTAAACACTTTTCCTCTCTTGACGAGCTGCTTTCAGCTTCTTTCAGCACTGTAGTCTGCTCTTCCAGATTGATTGGTTGTAACACAACACCTTGTGAGATCCAAGGCCCAATACCGTTAAGATGGTATGACTGATTGTGAACACTGTCCTAAACATTCTGTCATTGAAATACGTAAATATATTCTTTCCCCTTCGGTTTGCCTTTCTCTGGCCACAATCTCACACGTATATCTATATATATATCTATATCTATATATAGATATAGATATATATATATATATCTATATCTATATATATATTGTATCACACCAGGAAATTGGTGTCAGTCTTCGTAAGCCAACCAGAAAAAAACTCACCCTCTTTTTCTCTCTCTTTTCCAGGGGCCGAGGGCGAACAACATCGTGGTATTCCCCTTACTAAACACCCTCTCCAACATTCCCTTACTATCAACCCTCTCCCCTCTCTCTTCCATTTAGAAAAAAAAACAAAAAAAAAACACACACACACACACAATGAAAAAGTCCCCCCCCCCCCCCCCC
>NW_022280093.1:65816-66362 GCF_004355925.1 Anarrhichthys ocellatus
AAAAAAAAAAAAAAAAAAAAAAAAAAAAAACACCTCTCCTGGACAGAGAGACTGACTGGCCGCAGTGTGCGATTGTGTGTGAGCGTGCGTGTGCGGAGGTTGATGCGGTCGCCCCTGGTAAGGTATCAGTTGGCCATTGGGGAACGAGTAAGGTGGCTGATTTCTTTGTTTTTTGTTAATTTTTGAGGGGTGGGGGGGGGGATGTAAGAGAAGATGGTGGTATCTCAGGCTGCAGATGTGTCTCCTTTGGTCTGGCTGTGACTTCCTGCTTTCACACCATCACCAACACAGCCCACCCACTCACCCTCCACTGCCACCAAAACAAGAAAAGAAAAGAGAAAAAAAAAAAGAAAAGGAAAAAAAAAAACCGTGGGGGGGGAAATGGCAACAAGAGTATATACTGTTTACTTTTGTTTTTAATGTACCGTACATATGTGAAACTTCCACTAGCCAGAGTATTTGTTTGTGTTTTTAAGTTTGTGGTTTGGAGTATATCATTGCCTCCCTACCCCTCCCTCCACCCTCTTTGTGTTTGCCGTTCTCTGC
>NW_022280093.1:66462-79434 GCF_004355925.1 Anarrhichthys ocellatus
CCCCCTCTTTGGCTCATCACACCATGGATTGTTGTTCTCTGGACAGTGATGGACCTTCAATGTTCAGTGGGATTGTACATGCATAGATTTTTTTTCTTTTTTCTTGTCGGAGTGGGGTTCCTCCTGCTGCTAGTCCATACCTGTCACCTCCAACTCAGGCATGGCCACAGCTCATTTTATTCTTTCGACAGACATCAATGTTTTTATTTCGTGCAACCCCTCCATCCCTCCCCCCCACCTACCTGTTTTCCCCTCCCCTCTGTGTTCCTTGTCTCCTGTCTCCTCCTTTCCCTCCCCCGTCCTCTCTCTGTATATTAGACCACTTCTTGTCGTTTCAGGTTTCAAGACCAGTGGAGGCTGACGACCCCTCCCCAGGTGGCGCAGGCCCCCCCCACTGTCTCCGCAGCGTCTCTCTCTCTCTCTGCTCCCGCTATGCACACTCACCCCATCCTGTCCGTGTGGGGGGGTGGGGGAGGGGGGCAGGGCGACCACAGGCCCGCTGCGGGGGGCATTTACTACAACAGCAAACGCTGATGATGCTTTTAGTCCCTTTCACACTGCAACTCACACACACACTCGCGCGCCCACACACATGCACACACACCTGTTCAACAAACACCGCAGTACACACGGAACTTAACAGGCAGCCAATCCAACACATGATTTCTATACAGAGAGCTGAAGCCAACATAGCTGAGTGGCAGGAAGGCAAGTTTGCGTGAGAGTGAGGAAGGCAGGACCAGAGATGAGGGTGTTTTTTGGGGTGTACAGTGCGGACCTTGATGCGCCCCCTTTCTCTGACTACGCGCAGTGCAGTCACGGCTTGTCTGAGGAAGGCTGAAGCGCTAACGGCACTGAATATTAATTTAATAAACGGAGTGGGCCGGAGCTGTTATTTTAGGGTGGGGAAAGTAGGGGCGGGGTTTGTGTGGAGACCTTTTTTTCTTTTTTGAAAAGGGGGAGTGGGTTTGAACAAATGTTCTGCTTTTTTATTTTTATTTTTAACCCATGAGTCTGTATTAGGGAAAAAAAATAAAATAAAGACATTGTGTAAAAATGAGATTGTGTGTTTGTTTTGACTGGCCTGCCCCCTCTGGTCTGCTTAAGTGCTGGTTTAATAGTATCCACACATGTATTGACCAGTGGACACGTAAACAAAGAGGACGGCTCACGTGTGTTCAGCCTGTCGTATCAAATTTATTCAGAACAATAGAGGGTTAAAGATGGAACAAAAAAACATGAAATCAGAGGATATTTATTTATTCAAGTATTTGATTTTGTCATTGAAGCCGTTTTGACAAAAACAAGTAAATAGATTATATGAAATGACCTCTCATCCTTTGAGGATAGAGCCAGGAAGACGTTCACATCACGGAGTACAAAGTATAAAATACCTACAGTTATACATATTTTGTCGTTTTCATGGTTGAGTGATCTGTTGCAGCAAAGTGTTGTCCCATTCATATTTACACCATTTCAAGCCCTCTCCGTCTCTCACACTCAACCACTTACAAGGTGACATCAGCAAGTTCTTGAGGGTTCAGGGTTTGAGGCTTTAGGGGGGGGGGGGCACTGGGATTGGGCCAATGGTTCCCTCACCAGCAATACTAGGTATTTGGTGTTTGTTTAAGAATGAATCAAGTATCAGCAAAGTGGTCATAACTGACATCGCAGGCCAAACCCTAAATCTTTTAATGTTAAGGCCCAAGACCACCCTCGTACTGAGGTAAACTTTAATGTTTATCCCTTGATGGTGCGTAATGTAACACGATGATCCAACTGCACACTCGGGTTACTAGACAAAACACTTGTTTCCCCTACTGTGGTGTGAGTTAATGTTAACAGGAATGCATAATTCAAACTTTTGTGTTGTCACTATTGCACCAGGCTGTGATTAGACCTTGAATCAGCATCTGGCTGCTTCTCCAGCAATTGTGTGCAGGTCAAATTGAATGGGTTTCTTCAGCAATACTTGTAAATGTGTCCTAAAATGTCATCTGCTGCATATTTCCCCTACATCATCACGGCTCTCTGCCAGAGAGGGTTATTAGATGGCACAAGGAGCGTTTTGTCCTGTCTGATAAGGAAGCAATGTGACTGCCCTCTAATGGAGATAAATAACGTGACATGTAAATGTTTATTCCACAAACAATGAAAAACAATCACACTGAAGTGGGGAATTAATGGTAACAAACTCTTAAGTATAAACTAAAGTGATGACGGTTGTTAAGAACTCTCCGTGTCATCGTTTGGTCTTCAGTGAACGTCACGTTTCAGGTCTATCTGTGCTTCTTGAAGGCTGTAGAGGAAGGACACGGGTGATTATTAACAGGAAACAATTGAAATGCAAATAAAAGCACTTCAGCTGCGTTTCAAATCATCAATATTGTATCGTTTTAAAAACATTTTTTATAAACTGACAAAATGACACCAATCACATGGTTCTAGTGTTACAATAAAAGCAGAATCAACACAAAGCCCATGTAGGAAAGGTTCTCTGAACATCACGTAGAAGTTCAAGTTACTTCACTGTAATCCGTTTTATGTTTTCAAAGAAATAGCAGTAAAGTCATTTATGCCATCTGGTATATTTGAATGTTCTCACCTTTTCTTTTGGTTTTTTTCTTCATGAGTTTCTTCTTTTTCTTGGGCCGAGAGTTCTCCCCATCCTGCACCATTAAAGACAGACGCGTAAGAGCCAGCAGTCCCATTAAGACTGATCGAAATTAAAAAACGAGCCGCAATGCTCCCATTCATACTGCACGGAGATGAGCCCGTTAACATCGTTTGGTGGCTTCACGTGTCGTCCACCACTAATTCTAAACATAACACGTGGATTTCCCTTAATACAGTTAGCCGAATGAATTTTCCACATGAGGTCGGCCAGTCATGCTCCCCCGGGAGAATTGTATTTTAAATATGAGCTTTAAAATGTAGCATTCTGGTGTACTCTGAGAAGAAAATAAAGTAATAAGACATTTACTTTAAGCAAAAAACTAATTTATTATTCAGTGATTAATCAGTATTTCAGCTCTATTATTATTAACCTTTATTTAGACAAAATCCATTGAGACCGAGGTCTCATTTTCATAAGTTTTAGTCATAACAACAAAGATAGTAAGAGGAGCGAGAACCATCGCCTATACAAATAAAGTGATTCGTTTTCATTGAACCCTGTTACTGTATGGCTTCATATTAACTTCCACTGTTACTGTAAAGCTGTTAGAATTGTGGCCTATCTTCTATTTGCAATTAATATGCATTCAATCCAGTTCAATTATTTAAATTAAAATCATAATCTATTCTGGTTGAGGTAGTTTATCAAGAGTAAAATAATAGCTGTGATCTATACACACCTCTGCATTAGCAACCCGCTGAAATGAAGGTACAGGCACCTTAACCCTCTCTCATGACTTCATTACTTCAGGGCCCTTGGGAGCAACGTGGGACTGTTGGGACTGGAAGTACACTGGCTGTGGTCATTACAGTGAACACCTTTTACAGTGTACTTCTGTCTGGCAGTGTGATGAGAGGGCATGTGAGCCCTTGTTGCTGTACTTTATCTCCTTGGAGCAGAGGCTACATTTAGCATACCCTGCCTTATCAATGTATTTAAAACACTGTGACAGCGGGAAGCTGTACTCACGTCTGTTAAGACCTCCACCGTTATCCAGGCCCCGCCCCACTTACAGCTCAGCCCTGCATCAAGCTGCGCTACACAAACAGCGTCCTCTTCCTGAAGCTCTTTGACCTCATGAACCTTGGCCTCTCTTGTAGCTCCTCAGCGAGTGAGATATGCCCCCCCGCCCCCTTCTGACAGGTTGGTGTAAAGTTGTCACTTCCAGCTCACCTGTCCCCCCTCGCCGCCCGTCAGCGCCGAGATGTCACCGAAGTGTGTGATGCCGCTCAGCGTGGACATCATGCCTCTCTTTCTGGTGCCCTTCTGACGTTGTGGCATGTTGAGACGCACCATCATCGACTCCTCGTATTTTTTCCTTTGAAGAAGAACGAAGTTATTGTTGATGGACAATGGATATCTGTAAAACTACACCCAGCCCCTACATGCTTCCATCCCGCATCTCATCCAGTCCCATATCGGCCTTCCTGTGTCGACGTGATCAAACAAATTAAACACCTATGGAGCTCCTCGCGGCTCTCCCGCTCGCTCTGGAAGTCTCCTCTGTCCCGGATCTCCTCTGGAGCGTCGCTGTACTGCTGTCTCAGCTCCTGGATCACTGAGCTCCTGAGGGCAGCTCGCCGCTGGCGCTCCGACTGAGCCTTCTTCCTGTCCGCTTCCGTCATGTCACCATCTGGGTGGGGGGGGGGGTTGAGATGAGATGAGAATTTTGTTTTTGGTCTTTTGTTCTTTAAGCAATGACACAAGAAATGGTTTAATAAGACATTACCATAATGCACTGGGGCAATCTTTGGCGGTACATATTTCTTGCCACTAGAGTGGGCTGCTTTCTTCTCGGCCGTATTCTCAGCTTCACCTTCAGACTCCTCCGATTCGCTCAACTGGTTGATGAAGCAAGGAAACAAAGTCAGTCAGACAGTTACATTACTGGATGTTCTGTATTTGAATTAGACATTTAGAAAATATTATAGTTTTTGTTTTATCCCCAGTCAATGGTAGCCTGACTTAATTAAATGTCTTGAAGCAATCAATAAGGTTAATTTAAGATAAACCAAACTGTATGACCACCATATTCAGCTCTTACTTTGCTGATGAGATTCTCAGGATTAGGACGCAGCTGCAACGGGTCATTTTCGGCTGAAATCAACAAAAGACATTGTTATAGCATGAAGCCTGTGAAAAATGGAGGGACGGAAATCAGACAATTTCTTCTCCGTTGTTGGATGTGTTCAGCGCAACAAACAAAAAGCAGGCTTACCTAAACTGCCGGTGACCGCTGTGCGCACCAGTTTATCGATCTGGTACTTCAGTTTGTGGTCTAGTGGGCGCATCTTCTCCAGGACCTTAAAACAGGAAGAGAAAAGCATTCGCTGAATATGTAAGAATAAAAAAAAGATGTATTAATAGCGGACCGTTTCGACAATCATCTCACCGTTCTGATTGTGACCAGTCTGTTCAAGGCGTCACTGTCTTTTATTTGGCCTCCTTCTGTTTTGATGCTGATCAGGTGAGTGAGGTCTTGAAGGTAGAAGAGCAGCAGGTGATACCGAAGGTCCAAGAAAGACAAACCCTGCAGGGAGAGAAGACAGAGAGGGCTGTTTGTCTGGACCAGACCTGGGAAAACAAATCCTTGTTGTTCCAATACAAAGAAAAAGGTTTTAATATATACAGTGGGGAAAAAAGTATTTAGTCAGCCACCAATTGTGCAAGTTCTCCCACTTAAAAAGATGAGAGATGCCTGTAATTTTCATCATAGGTACACTTCAACTATGAGAGACAGAATGGGGGGAAAGAATCCAGGAAATCACATTGTAGGATTTTTAATGAATTAATTGGTAAATTCCTCGGTAAAATAAGTATTTGGTCACCTACAAACAAGCAAGATTTCTGGCTCTCACAGACCTGTAACTTCTTCTTTAAGAGGCTCCTCTGTCCTCCACTCGTTACCTGTATTAATGGCTGTATTAACTGTTTGAACTTGTTATCAGTATAAAAGACACCTGTCCACAACCTCAAACAGTCACACTCCAAACTCCACTATGGCCAAGACCAAAGAACTGTCAAAGGACACCAGAAACAAAATTGTAGACCTGCACCAGGCTGGGAAGACTGAATCTGCAATAGGTAAGCAGCTTGGTGTGAAGAAATCAACTGTGGGAGCAATTATTAGAAAATGGAAGACATACAAGACCACTGATAGTCTCCCTCGATCTGGGGCTCCACGCAAGATCTCACCCAGTGGGGTCAAAATGATCACAAGAACGGTGAACAAAAATCCCAGAACCACACGGGGGGAGCTAGTGAATGACCTGCAGAGAGCTGGGACCAAAGTAACAAAGGCTACCATCAGTAACACACTACGCCGCCAGGGACTCAAATCCTGCAGTGCCAGACGTGTCCCCCTGCTTAAGCCAGTACATGTCCAGGCCCGTCTGAAGTTTGCTAGAGAGCATTTGGATGATCCAGAAGAGGATTGGGAGAATGTCATATGGTCAGATGAAACCAAAATAGAACTTTTTGGTAAAAACTCAACTCGTCGTGTTTGGAGGAGAAATAATGCCGAGTTGCATCCAAAGAACACCATACCTACTGTGAAGCATTGGGGTGGAAACATCATGCTTTGGGGCTGTTTTTCTGCAAGGGGACCAGGATGACTGATCCGTGTAAAGGAAAGAATGAATGGGGCCATGTATCGTGAGATTTTGAGTGGAAACCTCCTTCCATCAGCAAGGGCATTGAAGATGAAACGTGGCTGGGTCTTTCAGCATGACAATGATCCCAAACACACCGCCCGGGCAACGAAGGAGTGGCTTCGTAAGAAGCATTTCAAGGTCCTGGAGTGGCCTAGCCAGTCTCCAGATCTCAACCCCATAGAAAATCTGTGGAGGGAGTTGAAAGTCCGTGTTGCCCAGCGACAGCCCCAAAACATCACTGCTCTAGAGGAGATCTGCATGGAGGAATGGGCCAAAATACCAGCAACAGTGTGTGAAAAGCTTGTGAAGACTTACAGAAAACGTTTGACCTCTGTCATTGCCAACAAAGGGTACATAACAAAGTATTGAGATGAACTTCTGTTATTGACCAAATACTTATTTTCCACCATAATTTGCAAATAAATTCTTTAAAAATCAAACAATGTGATTTTCTCGATTTGTTTTTTTCTCATTCTGTCTCTCATAGTTGAAGTGTACCTATGATGAAAATTACAGGCATCTCTCATCTTTTTAAGTGGGAGAACTTGCACAATTGGTGGCTGACTAAATACTTTTTTTCCCCACTGTATAAGTATTTAATAACAGTCTCCACTCACCTCTGATGTCTTAAAAGCTCCATCTTTGACTTTTCTTATTAGCTCACGGACATGACTTGTAACTGAGGTCACCTGAAGAGAGAAGTCAGTGGTTCAGCTGTGAATGTAGATACTAATATATATATATATATATATATATATATATAAGCAAGCTTTCTGTGATAAAAGTGACTGTTCAAATCATCCTGATGAAAGAGACACACCAGGTCAGACAAAAAGAAAACACAATAAAACAACAGGATCATTATGATCAGATCTATTATGCATTAATACGCCTCAATGAGATCTAACTGTGTGCTAATGCATGTGTTTGTATAATTTCAAAAGGACTCACAATATCTCTACCAATAAACATTATTATTACAGTAATATTACGGACGCGCAATTCGTACCTGTTCTGTGAGATTTCTCAGCAGCTGTACAGCTGCAGGCAAATCGCTTTCAATTAAATCCTGTCAGAAAGGAAACAAGTCAGAAACACAATGCAAACATTTAACTACAGTAAAACGTGGAGAACGTTGTAGAAATGCTACTAAAGCATAAGTTAGCTTGTGGCTAGCTGAAGGTATTAAAACAAAACAACCATCATCACTCGCTTTTATCAATCTCAGGTGTAACAGATAGTCTCAGAGTACATGTTACATTGTCATAATTGTCTACAGTATTATTATGCATTGTAGAACGATAAAATAAATGTTTTATTAGCTCGCAGCTAGCTAAGCTCCACTCACGTTGTCAACAGGGGTAGCCATTTTGTTTCAATGTAGACTATGGAGGCCGCAGAGGGACACTAGTCACACAGCACTTGGTTTGCTTTCTGCACGATGCAGTGATACAAGATTAGTGCACAGACTGTAGTCCACTGTTACGGTGTTAAAATGTAGCAAGTGAGTGGCAACAAAAGCGGGGTACAACGGAAAACTATGAATTAATCAATGAGTTCATTATTAGATATGACCTGCTACTAAAAGTTATTGAATATCCTTGTCCCATAATTAGTTTAAAAAATACTAAAAACTGTCAATAATTATCAGTCATGAAGATACATAATCTATAAATATGATGGGAGTCAAGACAATCACTCTGCTTCGCTTTCTGTCGGTGTGCTTTCTTTCCTGTCATTTCTGTGTGTGCGTGTGCGTGGGTGTGTGTCTGTGTGTTTGTGTGCGTGTGTGTGAGAGAGAGAGAGAGAGAGAGAGAGATAGAGAGAAAGAGAGAGAGAGGAAGAAGTAATGTGAGATCAGACAGGTATCAAACTCCTGTCTGTCTCCTCCTTTCAGACCATTTTCAGTTAAACTGTCAGAGGAACCTGAAGCATATTCAGAGAGGTTGTGAAGAGCTAAGTCATGGTAAGTCCCATCCTAACTTTATTAGTGTGTGGCGGCAGTTCATTTCTGTCCTCTCCTGTACAAAGTATGTTTTCTGTCAATTTTGGGCTTCATCAAACTATTTCCTTCGTAGTTAATTCATCTGCTGATTATTTTCTCAATTAAATCAAAAAATTCTTTGGTCTGTAAACTGTCAGAAAGTAATGAAAAATGCACATCACAACCCAAGTGCAGTTGTTTGAGCTTATTTTGTCTAACCAACAACAACAACAACAACAAAAAGACCCAAAGTTTGCTCCCAAGAGAAGTAAAACCAGCAAATATCCACATTTGTGAAGCTGGAAACAAAGTTTTCTTTTTTCTTTTTCTTATTTACCTTAAGACATTAATCAAATGATTAATTGATAATGAAAAATGTTGATTCACTTTATGGCAATCAACTTATCAATAAATCGACTAATTGTTTAATCTCTAATAAGCTATCTTTTAAAAACTGTATTCTTTACTTGTAAATTGTTATTTGCCCCAATGTTGCATCGGCCGTTTATAACGTCTCATTTATTATTATTTTCATTAACAATACTCCATTACGAGTCCCGCATTGTTGTACTTAAAGTTTCAAAAGTAAAAGTAAAAGTACACAATATGCACCACATTAAGGCCTCTCAGGAGTTAAATTAGGTTATTATTTTTGATTATAATTACCAGGACAATATCATGTGCAGCCTTTATTGTTGGAGTTGGACAAATTGGAGCTAATTAGACCACATTATATGTGTTGTTGGGTTGTTTAATAGATCAACCTTTAAGTTATTTGAGTTCTTAGTTTACTTATCTTAACTGTGTATTACTTTTATAGCTGGCAGAGTCGTCTTTGTTTGTATATTGTGCATGTGGTTCTTTGCTTCCATTTAAAAAGGGAAAAGAAAAATTTAAACTTAAAAGAAGAGAAAAAGCTCATCTTTTTCTGCTTCCGACCCCCTCCAGATGTCTGATTCCAGAGTGTCCTCAGTCATCCAGGAGTGGGCCAGCTCATACTCGGGTCAGGCCCACACCCTGAACCATACCACCCCAACAGGTCAGCTGGCTCAGATGGACATGATACAGTACAACCAGTCTCAGGGCCTGGTGAGAGGGGGCAGTGATGACATGATGGGACTGTCCTACCTGCCGTACACTTCTTCTTCCTGTCTCAGCAACAACTCGAGCGCCGGGAGCACTGTCCACCACCAGAGCCACGCCAACACTCAGCAGGTATGTGTGTGTTAATGTGTGTGAGATAGATTTTACATGTGTGGATTATAGATAAATGAGTAAGTCCCACACATTTTCTAAGTGGGGAAAATCATCAAACACCACTCTCATCTCGCCTCCCCTCAACATAAGCATGCTTGTGTTTCTGACCTCCAGGACTTCTCCTCCTTCCTCCTGCCGACTCTGCGGGCCCCGGTAAACAAGAGGAGCATCAGCAAGGACAGCGCAGAGTACCGGCAGCGGCGCGAGAGGAACAACGTCGCTGTGAGGAAGAGCCGGGACAAGGCCCGCAGGAGGATCCTGCTGACCCAGCAGAGGGCCCTGCTGCTGCAGGAGGAAAACCAGAAGCTGCAGATGAGGATAGGGCAGCTGACACAGGAGCTAGACTCTCTCAAACACATCCTGTCACAGCGGCACCTGCAGGGGGCCGATGAGGGAGCAGCAGGGGCGTCCAGCATCTAGAGCCGCATTTGTATCTGATTGTAGGTGTTAGATTCCTGATAAGTGTCTGTAGGCCTCAAAAATGCCTCCCTGTTGATTTTTCAACTAAAGAAGTGAGGAAGTAATGCCAGGTGTCAAAGGGCTCAGTCGTAGTTTTGTATTGTAAAATTGTGAGGACAGAAAGCGTAACACACTGGCAGGGCTATAACGGCCATTGAGGACACTGAGGTCACGTCTTTTTCTTTCTGGGGTTTATGGCACATTTACATAAAAGCCCTGTAAACTGTGGCTATTGGTTGCTTTTCTTGTTGGGCTCTCTGTGCTTTTACAGTAGGCTTCATATTCAATTTACATTGAGAAGATGACATATTTAATACACACATAAAATTACTGTAGTTAATAAAAAAAAACAATGGGTTTTCATTTCAACTTTAAAAGCAGCGTCTCGTTTTTAGCAGACAAGCGAGGTCTTTAGTTGGCTGAAACGACTGTCGCTGGCAGATTTGATCTGATCAGTTGCAACTTGCCATGGGAAGCCATTGCTACATCTGTCTGCAGCTGACTTTTCAATGTTTCCAGCTGACCCTTAAGATGTATATCACTACGACCCGATATGCACGCCTTCAACATGTGGAAAAATCTGAAGCTTGACAGGTTGCTAGTCAATTCTGCTAATAGTCAATTCAGTGTGGATTAGGCTTTAAAACAACGTTTCAAGATGGTAAATAACAGACAATATGCAGTATCATTTAACTAAATCAATAATTTAAAATTTGAGTATTCGTTTTTGGTGTGTGTGGGACGTTCGTCACAACCTCAGTGTTTCTGAAATAATGGCTCACTAGACCTTTTGAATAATTGAATTAGGCACATGAATATAAAGTAGGAAGACGTGTGGAGGGTTTGAATGTAGACATAATTGTATATACTAAACTGTGAGTGACTGGAGAGTGCACAGAAACCTTAAGCGAGACTCTGCATATCAAGATTAGTAAAATTGCTCTGTGAGATGGGGGAAGTTGTACCACAGCTCCAGAAATTCTTAATACTGTCCAGAAACAAAAAAGTCATGAAGGTAAAAACAACATCTTCACATACATGCATAATCCTCAGAAGAAGACCATTTTGTGCATTGTACAGATTTGTTTTTTGATTGAACAAACATTGCCGACTCATCGACACTTCTTGTCATTGTCAGATATGATTGTAAGGTTTGTTGCCCAACGAGGTTACACAACCAACTGTGGTTTGAAGGGGATTCAATGAAATCTAAGTGTCGCTCTCTGTATATTACTTCTTTTGTCACTAAATGAGCGTGGGATTACTTGAAATAATGTTGTCGCAGTTTTAAATAACGTGTAATCTTGCCGGTTGTCGAACGTGTTTTATGACTTTTATTGTAATGCATCGTTAAAGCAATACTTTTGTCACATGTTTTCTTTAAATAAACAAATAATTACTTGAGCTTTGATGAAACCTCTTTTATATCTGCCAATCCTACACATTTAACATGAATATAACATAGACACGTCAACAAAATATATTCAAATATCCTTTATTTAAACACGTGATTCCTAAAATAGCCTTTACAAGCTTTAATTACAGAGCACTGCACCTTTAAACAACACATAATTCTCACAGAAACTGGTGTGATATAACTCCAGTGTGCTCATCCTGCATCAGTGAACATGGCATGCACCTGCCACATTATTTACCATAAGTCTACCCACAGAAACGGACGTCGTGCCATGGACCGTTGTGCACCAGCGGTTTCCCTTTGTGGGATGGGCAAGATTTCAACACAGCGGAGGACGGAGATGAGGAGCGCAGAGATAGTATCAGTGTTTCGGGCTGCCAGGGCCTTCCTGTGGCTGTGATGGTACTGAAGGGACATAGAGATAGGAGACGCAGAGGAGGGGGCCGGGGCAACAAGCCAGGCATTTGTCTTTCCTTTAAAAAAAAAAATAAGATCTTTCACTAAAACAATAGTTGTAACATTTGGCAAAAATATTTTTAACACTATTAGATGAAAAATAAACAGTATGTGATTCTTTTGCATCTGGTTCCCAAGATGAAAGATCATACGACGTATTAGTCGTGGTGTGATATTCAAAATAAAGAAAGCACACACTCAGTTCCCTTTCCATGTATAGTTTCTGGATACACAACTGGATACACCTCTTTTATACAAATGTTTGACCTTTTTACACAATGAAAACATGTAATTTGTCATCATTATAGTTTCTGACCAAAACTCAACACTTCCTGGATTTAACTTTAAAGATAAGAGCAATTGGAAATTATTTTAACATCATTTTAGAGCTATACATGTTGTAAAATGATGCTGGTATTCAATTTTCCAACTCACTAAACTGAATTCAAAATAACTACAACACTACTTCAATCAGCATGCACACTGTTAACTGTGCTGTTTGTTTAGTCCAACTGGAACTAAAACCAATCACATCCAGTCACTGAGTGCTTCATTAGATTTCATTACACTGTGCAGCTCTGCACAGACAATCAGTTTCTGAAATATTACAAACTACAAACACGACTGCTCAAAAGAACAAGCCACACTCTACTTGTGCGAAAAGAAAAGAAAGTTGTCCTTAAATGTAAAATGAGAATGTGTTGGACAGGAAGAGCGATCGTAGTGAGATGTTGGACAGGGGGAGCATCATGTAAAGACTGGTAGAGTGGCTGCAGATGAAAAGATGCCTCACTGATGAGAGACAGGATGCAAAATCAGCCAAATATATTTACACATGCAGTTGATACATAGTAGTGTATGTGTGTGTATTGTATAAATACATGCATGGGACTGGGAAATACCTTGATTAAGACTTTGTTCACATAGTATACTTGACTAATCCAAAATAATAAATGGAATTGAACAATAGAAATTGAGCTGTAGAAATGTATATATGTATGTATGTATGTATTTATGTGTGCGTGTGTATATATATGTTTATGTATGTATGTATCTATATGTTTGTGTG
>NW_022280093.1:79444-280958 GCF_004355925.1 Anarrhichthys ocellatus
TGTGTGTGTGTGTGTGTGTATATGTTTATGTATGTATGTATTTATGTGTGTGTGTGTGTGTATATGTTTATGTATGTATGTATTTATTTATGTTTGTGGGTGTGTATATATATATATGTTTATGTATGTATGTATTAATGTGTGGGTGTGTGTATATATATATTTATGTATGTATGTATGCATGTGTGTGTGTATATACGAGTGTATATGTTTATGTATGTATGTATTTTTGTGTGGGTGTGTGTATATATATATTTATGTATGTATGTATTTATGTGTGTGTGTATATATATGTTTATGTATGTATGTATTTATGTGTGTGTGTGTGTGTGTATATATGTTTATGTATGTATGTATGCATGTACATGTATATACGTCTTTTTAATGTTTTTTCTCTGATGTTTGTTAATTATAAAGAGCAAAATCAATAAAATAGTAGTCAAACTAAGGTTCCTTCTAAAAGACTGAAGCTAAATGCAAACATTTGAATGAAGTTTTTTGTAATTTAGGTAACGATCTTCTCCTTAACGAACATTTACAAAGCAGAGTGAAAGTGTGACACAGGCTTCTTACACTCATGTGTTGAGCGGTTCACAAGAAGTCCCTGTGTGACCGTGTCTGTTGAAATGTCCCGCAGCGTCGTGTGGAGCAATCTGTGGTCCCAGGACTGCGACATCTCCACAAAGTGAAGAAAGATTGTATTTCACCTAATCCCTAGCATGTTACTCAACAGCAGCAGACCATATGAACTCCACCACAGCCCCAGTGAAGCAGCTTCCATCTCACAGCTCCTGTTCATTAAAGGTGTTGTCATGACTGAAGTTGAGGAGCTTTTTGGACGTTTGTCTCAAGAGCAGAGAATAAGTGAATATATCAACACACAAACAGCACAATATCTACTCCAAACATGAACTTTTTACCTCTATTTCAATACTTTCGCACTCCATACATGTTCACAACTAGAGGCAGCCCAGTAAAACTCTGTGGTCAGATGCCTGTTTTCTTAATCTTCAGGTTCCCACCACACCTTCAAAAACCTTTTGGTGAGGGTACAAACATAATCAATAACAGTGAATCCTGCCGTGATAGAGAGTCCGCAGTGTAGTACCAGGGACCAAGTGTTTTCCATGGCTTGTTTGACTAATTGAGGGTGATTCATCTACGTGTAACACTTTTCATTTTTCTTTTATTGCTGCTCTTTTAAGGATCCAACTTTCTAATACAATAAATCATTTCTCACAAATATTCATACGCTGTAAGAAATAGACGTTATCTTGGTATTTGGAGGGTATTTTTTGTAAGTGGCAGCCATCTTGGTCATGCTGTGGGGTTAACACACTCAAAAACACTGGCATGGCAGCAAGACACTAACATTAAATACACAATGTATTTGTGATTTTATATTAAATAATAGTATTTTCTTAGACACTGGATGACGCGCAACATTGATATTTACAGCAATGTCTCTGTTGTCCAATAGAGCCACAGACTTCCACTATTGGCTGCTGCAACACCAGCGCAACAAACTGCGTCAGTGCCATCAAGTGAAGCTTAGCAGTCATTACCAAACGGTTGGCTGAAACCAATGGTTATGTATTTGGCCATAATATAGGATGTTATTACTGTACATTCTAGGTCCATTAAATCTCTCATTATTTTTCACCTAAAAACAAGGTGGAAATGTTTGTTATCCCCAGGACTGGTGTACTGGAAGAGGAAGAGAACTGTAGTGCAGAATTAGAAGCGATGGCTCTGACAAGCCTTATGTACATAGAAGAGGGTAGAAGATTACAAAATATGGGTGAAGCTCGATGAAGGAACAATGTTTTCCAAGCAGACAATATGTGACATTTCTTATCTATGACAATGACATGTTAATCGTTGCATATTCATGAGAGAGAACAAGTGCCTAGACCATGTCGTGTTCTAGACCTGTGTCTCTTGTGGTGACCTGTGATTTATGACTCCACCATGCGGCAGAAAACTACACAGTAGGCCTTCTGTAGAGATATTTATTTAAAAAACAGATGTCTCACTCTACCCTTTAATCGGTGTTCTTCTTCTGCTGTCCAAATACCAACACTTTGTTTGCTGTATATTATTTGATGCCTGCAAAATGTCTGCCTTACTGATGATGATGATGACACATTTATTGTTGAAAGCATTAGAAAACATCAAATTTTCCATCATAATACGTACATTTGTTTTTCTTTTCAGGTATCAAAGAATCAACATGGCATGATTATAGATAGATAGATAGATATATACTTTATAATTTGTATGTTACAGCAGCAAAGATATACTTCAGCAAACGAAGTAACAGAGTAAAAATATTAAGTATGAAAAATGCACAATATATACAATAAAATAACAGAGTAGAACATATTAAATATAAGAATATAAGATAAGAAAAGAAAATAACAAAAATACACAGTATATACAATGAAATAGAATAGTGTTAAATGAACTAACTAGGTAAAAAACAGTAGTGCAAAGATCAACCAACAGCAAATAACAACAACAGTGTAGCGGTGTCCAGTCATGTGAAGGATGATCTGGCCAGAGGTGATTTATTATAAAGTCTAATAGCAGAGGGCAGGAATCTTCTTCTGTGTCTGTCCTTGTGACAGCTGAGCTGGATCAGTCTGTTGGAGAAAGTGCTCCGCTGTCCCTGCAGTAGGTGGTGGAGAGGGTGGTCCAATATGGATAATAATTTCTTCAGAGTCCTCCTCTCCACCACCTTATATAGATCATAAGGCAAGCAATTAGTAGCTTTGTGCAAATCAAGTTATAGCAAGACCTAAAGAATGAGTCTGGTGTACTCTCTGTTATGCTCTCTCAATAACAATATCTGCAATATCTAATGTCATAGTTAAAATTAACAATGATTTTTATACAATAATATAAACGAAAATGATCAATGCAGGCCAAACAAACAGTCAATAAATAAATGAATAATGTATAGCCGAGTGACGTATCTTCTCATCATACACGACCTCTGACAGCAGTGAGCCGAGGGGACGTCGCTCTGACGATGTTACCCGACATGTAACGAAGTGTACCGCCACCGGCGGAGCTGCTCGTCTCTATAAACAGGCTTCTCCAGATGCAGCTTTCCACCCGCTCTTTGTCCGCGACTGGCTGACTGACGATGCGTTTCCCTTTAAGGTGATGTCGTACACAATTATACCTCATTTAATCATTCTGTGTAATGTCGGCAGAAACCAGAAACCAGGACTAAACCGGTAACGTTAAAAAAAACCGGTAGGAGAGGTCTAGCATCACCTCATCTCCAAGTGGCTAACAGGAGTCCAGTGTCCTTGCTCGTGTCAACCGCAGCTCTGGTGTCTCTCAGAGGCTGCAGCACGTCTCCGGGACAGACATGTCTTTTCATTTAACCGACGGAGCCGAGGAGACACGGTGAATGCGGCGAGACTGCCCTCTACTCAATTGTCTCCCCGCTCGCGCCGCAATGCTTTGGATGTTTTGGAAAAGACAACGGGCTGTAGCATTCCGCCTACCAGTGGACAACATTTTGTAAAAGGGTGAGTAACAGTATGCGTCTGTTTTGAATGCCAGACGGACGTTTTAACAGCCGCTGTGTGTTGGACCAATCTACCGGGGGGCAGGTGTGAGTCTCGTCAGTCCGGTACGACCCGCCTGGCCCAGCTGCTTCGTACATTGTAATGTTATTCTCCTCACACTCTCTCTCTCTTTTGTATTGTGTCAGTACTTCCAAAGAGGCCAGCCAGCCCCTGTGTGTTACATTCCCTCCACGTCCCCGTCCCCCTCTTGTAAAAGCACTTATGTAACCCTGTGGGATTCCTTTATTTCCCCCCCGGCCCTGTGCAAAGAAAACACGGCCACACTGGCTGCTAGAGGAGCTCCATGTGCACCGACAGAGGAGGAGGCTGAGGAAAGCACAGGCTGTTCACATTCAGGCCCCCAACCGGGAAACACGCAGAGAGCCGCCTGTAACACAGAGAGGGAAGGGCCCTTTACACTTTATTTAAAGGGGGGTTCTGCCCATCTTTTCCTCATAATTGTACTTTTGTTTCTGTCTCCACTTAAAGGCAGCTTGACTGGACACTCTATATTCTCTGTGTAACAACTGGGATCTTGACAAATACAGCTTCGTTTTAGGCCTATAACCAACCAGTGGTGTTTTTATAAACCGCATTAAAAACAGTAATTAATAATCTTCTTTATTGATTGATTATCTGACCTATAAAATGTCAGATTTCAGCTCTCTTTCTCTAGTTTGATTTGCGTCACATTCTCTAGTACACAGGTACGGTCTCCTAACCCGGCAGTAGTTTGACTCTCTGTGGTTGGACAGGATTAGATTATGTAAATAATCTGCTCCAGTACGGTTACAGCATTCTTCTGTTCAGTACCAATCTCTGGGCGGATATTTGCTCGCTCGGTATATTTTTAAAATGGTGCAGTCTCCCTGTGAAAGGACCCAGTGTGTCCCCCTCTTACTCTGGACAAAATGCAACGTTACTGTGAACTTTCACATTAGTATCACTCCACATACTTCCGTGCAACATGTGAGCTCAGCACAGCGGGCGTTACCAGGTGAACACACACGAGTGACTAAAGTCAAAATGTGTCATGTGATGCCATTATGTTTGTGTAATATCTAACTACATGTCAGTCCCGTGTTGGGTGTTCAAACTATACAATAATTCTGTGTACTTCTTTTCTTCCACAGAGCTCTCCCACGTCTCTCCCCCTCTGCCTGGGGGACCAACCATCACAACAACCCCCCCCCTTCCCTTCTCCACTTTTAACCTTATCTAATGATGACATCCCCGGACTCTCCCCCTCTGGTCTCCCCGTCCCCGTGTCCCGCTCCCCCTCCGTCCCTCCCCTCTTCCCCGGTTCCCTCCTCCCCGGCCCCTTCCTCCTCCTCGCTCCCCGCCCCGCCCTCGCTGCCTCCCACGGGGGAGGTGATGGTGCTGGCTCTGGGCCGGAAGAAGCAGAGGGTCCTGATTGCTCTCTCCATCCTGCCCAGCCTCTTCCTGGCCTTTCTGCTCTCCTCCGACCCCCTCATCACCCTGTCGCAGCCCCACCACTGCCACCTGCCGGGGCCCCTGCCATCCCCCGAAGTGCTGAATGCCTCCCTGCCCTGGCAGAAGGGGGAGAGGCCCGGGGACGGCGGGGGCCTGTCCCAGTGTAAGCAATATGTCAACGGCAGCCAGTCTGCGGTGGTGGACTGCGAGGCCGGCTGGGACTACAACGTCACGGAAGGGCTGAGGAACAACATTGTCACTGAGGTACAGCTCCAGCCTGGGATCCTCCTTAATCATGGCCCTGGCCTGGTTCATTGTTTGGGCTTTCTGTGGGAGGGCTACCTTTTTGTTTTTGTTTGTTTATGTATGGATTTAGGGCCTTGAAATGCTGAAACAGTTGTTTCATTTGTATCCCCCATTTATCCACAGGAGGGCCTTGCTGAGCATGCAGCCTCCCTTTTTGCAACCCCTTGCTAAACTTTATTTGCACATACTTTAAACCTATAAATTGGCACTATAAAAAGGTCTTCTCCTGGTGGCTTGTGGAGCCTTGGCTCGTACTAGTTTATAATGCATCGTAGCATTTAATTGACTTGCTTTTTAAGTTCAATTGTGTTATGCTTGTGTGGGGACAGGAGTTGTTGTGAAAACTCCTTTTTGTTGGTGCATTCAAGAAAATTCCAAACGTCAGAGATTCAGAAGAGCCCTGATAACATTTTCCACCAGTTTGATGCAGGTGCTGAATGTGCGTCGTACCTTTTTCTTTGGGGTAGTCATATGAGAATGATGTCACTGAGATTAATCCCAGGACAGTCTGATGCTGTATACACAGCCCTGCTAAGCCACAGCATCACACATGATGAGAAAGAAAAACAATCACAGATCTGTTCATTTTAGGGTGATAGTGTCTCTCATGCACTCAGTCTGTGTCTTCATGTGGTGGGAGCAGGAAGTGAGCTTCCCAGACCTCTGAGGTCTGCTCCTCATCTCTGCTACGGGCAGGAAGCTTACGTCCACCGCTACTAGCGTAACACGCCCAAATCTCCGACTGAACCTTCGATGGTCGAGTGGCATTGTGGGTAACTTAGGCACCAGGTTTTGAGAAGGAAGAACACAATAAGTCTGAGTCAGCTGAATCAATTTCGATAGTTAAAGAAAGTATCCTGCAGTTCTCTTTTTAAGTTTTTCATCAGACCGTGTCTTTGTACCTGCATCACTGTAAACATGTCACTAAGGATCCCTGCTCACAGCCAGATTACCATTGAGATAGAGGGAGACAGTGTACTTAAATGAATGGACATCGAGGTAATCATATCTTAATCTAAAAGGTCTAAAAGCAATTTTTACTTTATGGAATAAAACATAAACAAACATAGGAATGTCTCACCAGTGGGCACTTTAGTAACTGTTTACAAAGCAGGGATTGGACAACTTCAATCATTCATTTTGCGTCTCTGCTCTCAGGATCTGAACTTCTTTAACCTTTCCACTGTAACTTGCTCCTTATCTAATCAGCACACAGGCAGGCCGATGATAGGCTGAAGTGGAACAGTGAGTGTTTTGTCACTTATGATATTCACCTCGTATCAACAACTTCAGGTGGTTTCTTCGCCTCTTATGCTCATAACTACACAATTGATGTTCAGGCCGGTCACTCTGCGGCCTGTGTGTCTGCTTTCATTCCTGGTGTCCGCTGATGTGGGAGCCACACCCAGCCCTTCGGTCCGTGGCATTAGGGCGGCTCGCTGGTAATCCACCCACATCACTGCAGCGATATGTAAACGCTGCCGAGGGAGGCATTTAGCAGGAGCTTAAAGACATACAGGAGGTAGCGGCCGTTCAGTCTCGTCCACATACCGAGAGTCACGCGGACGGACACGTTTTGGCTCTTTTTAAAATCAGGTTTAACTCAGAACGTATTTATTTTTTTTTGCTGACAGGATGATCTGTTCCTCCAGCACCGCTTCGCTTTGCTGAGCAGGAAGCAGGAAGGCCCCTGATCAATAAACACTGTGTCACTTCACTGGAGGCAAACTCCACTTAACATCTGAATCTATGGGCTTATGCACAGACACTTCCTGTCAGTACGCTGATAATACAGCAGGAGGTTACGTACATTTGTCAATCCTCAATGTCATAGTACTTATGTAGCAGTAAGTAATTAATATATATATATAAAAAAAGTGAAATATCACATGGTCATAAGTATTCAGACCCTTTGCTCAGTATTGAGTAGAAGCACCCTTTTGAGCTAGTACAGCCAAGAGTCTTCTTGGGAATGATGCAACAAGTTTTTCACACCTGGATTTGGGGATCCTCTGCCATTCTTCCTTGCAGATCCTCTCCAGTTCCGTCAGGTTGGATGGTGAACGTTGGTGGACAGCCATTTTCAGGTCTCTCCAGATGCTCAATTGGGTTTAGGTCAGGGCTCTGGCTGGGCCAGTCAAGAATGGTCACAGAGTTGTTCCGAAGCCACTCCTTTGTTATTTTAGCTGTGTGCTTAGGGTCATTGTCTTGTTGGAAGGTGAACCTTCGGCCCAGTCTGAGGTCCAGAGCACTCTGGAAGAGGTTTTCTTCCAGGATATCTCTGTACTTGGCCACATTCATCTTTCCTTCAATTGCAACCAGTCGTCCTGTCCCTGCAGCTGAAAAACACCCCCATAGCATGATGGTGCCACCACCATGTTTCACTGTTGGGATTGTATTGGGCAGGTGATGAGCAGTGCCTGGTTTTCTCCACACATACCGCTTAGAATTAACGCCAAAAAGTTCAATCTTGGTCTCATCAGACCAGAGAATCTTATTTCTCATAGTCTGGGAGTCCTTCATGTGTTTTTTGGCAAACTCTATGCAGGCTTTCATATGTCTTGCACTGAGGAGAGGCTTCCGTCGGGCCACTCTGCCATAAAGCCCCGACTGGTGGAGGGCTGCAGTGATAGTTGACTTTGTGGAACTTTCTCCCATCTCCCTACTGCATCTCTGGAGCTCAGCCACAGTGATCTTTGGGTTCTTCTTTACCGCTCTCACCAAGGCTCTTCTTCCACGATTGCTCAGTTTGGCTGGACGGCCAGGTCTAGTAAGAGTTCTGGTCGTCCCAAACTTCTTCCATTAAGGATTATGGAGGCCACTGTGCTCTTAGGAACCTTGAGTGCTGCAGAAATTCTTTTGTAACCTTGGACAGATCTGTGCCTTGCCACAATTCTGTCTCTGAGCTCCTTGGGCAGTTCCTTCGACCTCATGATTCTCATTTGCTCTGACATGCACTGTGAGCTGTAAGGTCTTATATAGACAGGTGTGTGCCTTTCCTAATCAAGTCCAATCAGTTTAATTAAACACAGCTGGACTCCAATGAAGGAGTAGAACCATCTCAAGGAGGATCAGAAGAAATGGACAGCATGTGAGTTAAATATGAGTGTCTTTTTTTCTTCTGTTTTTCTTTTTTAATAAATTTGCAAAAATTTCTACATTTCTGTTTTTTTCTGTCAAGATGGGGTGCTGAGTGTACATTAATGAGAAATAAAATGAACTTTTTTGATTTTAGCAAATGGCTGCAATGAAACAAAGAGTGAAAAATTTAAAGGGGTCTGAATACTTTCCTTACCCACTGTATCTATCTATCTATCTATCTATCTATCTATCTATCTATCTATCTATCCAAGTTACAACAAAATATGATTTATTGTCTGCGGCGTCAATCCCACAGCAGCAGCAGCAGCAGCAGCGAGGCTGAGTTTCAGTCAGAAATGTATAAGGAGGAAATGGTTTCGGGTCTCGGGCCTTTCCAAAGGGACATACCTGATTGGTGCGTGAGCCTCATTCCAAAAACCAGTCTGGGGAGTTTACGAAGCCCTTTGTTTACATCTTACCTGCCTCCTGTTGTCCAAAGCGTTCCACCCGTATGAGCACTGTGGTTTGCTATGTTGCCCTTTTACCCGGCTGGTGTGCTTTGTCGTGTCTCTGTGCCTCAGCGGTAGGACGGCTGATATTATGTGACAGGCTTTTATGTTTCTGTGCGAGGGCTTTAATTATGTAAGGCCTTTTTTTTTTTTTTTTTTTATTTTTTATTTTTAACCAGCGGCCCTCTGCTCTCCCTCTCTGGATCATTAAAATCCTTTTTGCTTTCAGCGGCCAGCAGACAGCGACATTAGCAGAGCTCAGCTGTTAATGCAAATCAGTGGGTCGGCTTAATGTGATTAAAACTCTGATCTGAGAGCAGATATGTGTGTTTCTTTTAAAAACACATTTGCTAACTTTCCATGTGGCTACACTATAATGTACAATACAAGTGTTATTACATCCAAGAACGACCAGAAACGGATTTTCTTTCACCATCTAAGTAATTGAGTAATAATTTGGACTATGAGTAAATGAAACTGGTGAAAAGAATAATATGAATTTGATCTACAAAAAGCTTTTCATTTACAGAAAACCAATCGCAGACATCTCTGGTAATCAGTTGATGAATTGAAGGCCCAGTTGGTGGTTTTCTGTCGTTGTAATAGACAAAGCATTCAATGTATTTGGGTGTTTGGACCTCACCGTGCACTCTTTTCTCTTCACCCTTTCTCACCTTTATTTGACAAATCGATTAAACCAATAATAGTTGTCAGAATAATTCATAATAACAATAGTTTTTAGTTGCAGTCCTGTTTGGGCACCGGGGTCGAAACGTTAGTGTAATGTAAATGAAACATTATTCCAGTGTGTGCACATCTGGATGTTATTGGTTCAGTGTTCCCATTGTGCCTTGTGTTCACCAGCCTGTCGGGGCCTTCTGCTCTCCTGTATGTGTGGTGATGTCTACCTGATGACTTCCTGTTCCCGAACATGTACAGTATGTTGCTGGCCTAACCTGAACATATGATAACTAACTGATCTGTCTCTCTCCCTCCCGGGTCTGTGCTGTCCAGTGGGATCTGGTGTGTGGTCAGTACTGGCTGGTGCCAGTGGAGGAGGTGTGTTTCATCCTGGGCGTCCTGACTGGCTGTCTCGGCCTGGGCTTTGCCTCTGACAGGTAATACCCACACACACACACTCACACTCACACTCTTGCAGCCTGAAGACTGTCATCTGTAGAAAAGACAAAACATGCAAGGCCAGCAGAAGTTCTGTTAAAAGGTTACTTTGGGTCGATTTGGAAAGCTTGTTCCTCAATCTTCCGTCTCTTGTTCTTTATGTTGCAGATTCACTACCTCACGACCAAAATACACACAGACACGAACACTTACGCGCACACAAAATACAACGTTCAGACAGTAGATGGTGAAAGAATGTATCACAACAACCACTTTTCTACACATAAGTGTCTTTGGGCTGCTATAGAAACATGGTGGTGCAACTGTGATGAGGATCGGCTCCATTTGTAGATGTAAACGGCTCCTTCTAAGCTGTTTCAGATAATACACTAATGAAAACATGGTTATTAATATGATATTCCACGTCTGCCAATAAAACACCCTAAATACCACACACTGTTCCTTTGTAAGAAAACATCTTTGTTTGGCAAAGATCCCCGCAAAATGTATTTCAATAAAAATGAGAATAACGATGGGAAAATCATCATTATTCTCATACATCGTAAATCATATTGCAATGTCAGTTCAAATAATCACAATTACATATTTATTTCAAAATGGTTTCTGCACTACAAGCGATCACGGCAGAAAGGTTTTAATGTCCGAGAGTGTAAACCTCTTGAGCACATGAGCACGTTTTACTCTGCTAGAGCCGACGACCTCATGCTCGGCAGTCTGCATTAGGCACTACCCGAGCACATCCCATAATTGACGTAATGGATCCGGCCTGTGTTGTCAGATTGAAAATCACACAGGGGTAGTCGTGTGTGTGTGGGGTGTGGGGGGTGGGGGGGGGGGGGGGCGTGGGATGGATGATGCTAGTTTAATCGGCTAACAGCCTTCATTAATTTGCTGACCAATTGAGCGTAGCATCTGTTTGTTAAGGTGAGTGGATGAATGCTGCCTCCTGGGGAACACGGGAGAAAAGGGAACAGGGCTCATCCGCCCGTTCAAACAAAAGTGCTGCTCTGGCATTCAGCTGAAAAGTGTCTAATCATCACATTTAGTGATCAGCTATGCTCCACACTTGAGCTGATTTTTCATTCTCTATTTCTTTCTTTGTGAAAGTTTTAATACATGCAGGTAATGTCATATTTGAACAGGTTATCTGCACCTTAGAATTCATCTTAAAATGTAAATTCAATTTGACAAAAATCCGGCCTTAAAATTGTGTGAATTTAATGAAACATTTGATCTAGTTGCCACTTTGTCTGATTTATTTGTGAATTCCATGAAACTATGACTGTGGTAACAGTATTAATGGTTCTCTATTGTATCTTATCTCTTCTATTCACAGTGGACTGTTGTCCTATTTTCTGTTCCCAACCCTCTTGCTGTTAATATTTAAACATGTGAAACCGGTGTTTAGCATTTACTTCATCATCTATTGCTGTTGTTGGTTTTCATGTTTTTGTCTTGATTTGATTTTCTTTTAGATGATAAAATGACTGAAAATACTTTTAGAATAGTGAATCAACAATATCCCATTTTTATTTATCAATAACTTGTCGTCATTATTCATTTTATTTGCTGTCATAATACATGTGTAATGTGTCGTTCCGTAACGTAGCATATCTCTGTTTCCCTGCAGACTGGGCCGGTCCAAGACCCTGCTGACCTCTCTGACCCTGTCGGTGGTGTTCGGGGTGTTGGTGTGCGTCTCTCCGTACCCCTCCATCTTCATCGTCATGCGCTTCTGTTTGGCAGCAGCCAGCGGTGGTGTCTACCTCACGCTGTACATCACTCGTGAGTATTTCAAACGTCTGAAGGGACGCACCGCATCGAGTGGAAAGATCCGTTAAAGCGACAGAGTCTTTGACGTTGTGTTTTGACTCGGCAGGTCTGGAGCTGTGTGAGCCCTCTCTGAGGCTGGTGGTGACCATGCTGGCCGGGCTGACGACCGTAGCCGGAGAACTACTCCTACTGGCCGTCGCCCTGGGCTGCCAGTCCTGGAGGGGCCTGCTGGGAGCCGGCGCCGCCCCACTGACACTTTTCCTTTGTTATGGGTATGAGTGTGTGTGTGTGTGTGTGTTTGGTTGCACGTCCTCATTTGTTTCTAAGCCTCCGGTGATTCTCTTATTACATATTCAGCTTTATGGTTTTGATTCCCCACATTGTCTTTTGAGGTTTAGATATTCTTGTTGTCTGTGTGTCCGTACTGTCTCAAGTATGTACATTTGTTTTATTTTCCTGTGAAACTGCAGTGACGAGAGAGTGAAGGAAGCCGATAGTCTTTTGATAAAGTGCCGTGATGCCAACTGACTTGCTGGAAGATTTCTTGGATCGTATCGATTCCAATCCCCTCGTCACACTGAGCCTTTGAGTTCATGTCGGAATGCATCAGGACCACTTTGTTTCGGGTCCCCAGTCCCTCTTAAGACCTCTGTTAGAAGATAAGCCTTCGGGTTCAAAACCAAATTAACAGAGATTAAAGTTTGATGGATAGCAATGCATTGCGGTTTTGTAAGCAAAGCTGGATTAAGGAGTAAGGAATTCTTTGTGACGCACGTGTGTTATTTTCCAAATGTGTGTTTTGGTGCTCGGTAAAGGTCGGTAAAGATCAAAAGAGTGAGCCCGACTTGTGTTTGGTCTCCTCTGCAGCATTCCCGGGGTGTTTCCAGAGTCTCCTCGCTGGCTCCTTCTGTCGGAGAGATCAGCGGACATGAACTCCTTCACTGAGAGAAGAAACTCCAACAGAGATATGAGGGACGACGAGAGCTTCACAGGTGTGTGTGTGTGCAGAGTTTAGATTCTGAGGGGGCTTTCACACCAAAACGGGTTGCTTCGGTTACTGTGCTTACAGCCGACTTTGTGTACTTTGTCAGGTAATTAAGTCCCTTAAAAAGTGCGCGACAGCGGTCACACAGTTATACAACCTGAATCATTGTTGAGACGCCTCATGCACGCGTCCGTGCACTCCCCGACGTTCGCACCAGTTAAATGGCAACATGCAAAACGGTACAGGCCTGTCTCTCCCTGTTGCTCATTATTCATAACGTGCAGTCGATTTGCATTCTAATAATAGCTATTAATTCATATAATCAGTTACTCAAAGATGTACACATCCGTGTACTTGTGGGAACCAAATCAGAACTAAAATGCAACAATGTATCATGATGAACCCAACTACAGGTGTGAATGTGCTCGTATTCTCGCTCACACTGAGAGCAGCTCACGTTTTCCTGCATCCCTGTCGCGTTGAATGGATGTTCAGTTCATGAACGCGGCATTATTTATGAGTTGCTCAGCACATTTCAAAACACGAGTACCTATCTCACACCACTGCCAAGAGTAGGTAATGATGCTGAATTAAAATTCATGATTTATTAAAGACACGGCGTCATGATAAAGTGTGATGACCTGCACCTACAAACAGTTCATATGTAAACAGTTGTCCCAGGTAGTGACATCGTTTCTCTTGTCTAGTGAATCGTTTGCTCTTGTCTAGTGAATCGTTGCCCCCTTAAGTTAAAGTTGTTGACGTTGGCTTTACATCCTCTGTTTTTGAGGGTTCCATAGATCTCACCGCTATGTGTGTAAAAATAATAACAATTGCAAAATTCTATTCAAAAAACCATTCTTTTCTTCAAATGTGTTTTTTGCTTTTATTAAAATCTGTTACGGATACTTTAACAGAGTTCTATACTGATGACATACACATAGACAAAAACATAAATAAACAACTAAATGGCTAAAATACAAAGTGGTAAAGATTGTATATAGTGTTATAAATAATGTATTGTTTATATACTGTTAATAAAGGCTAAATTGGGAATTAATTTGTATTTGTGCAGGCCAGAGTATCAAACAACCTCTATTTGATTAAAAGTATTTGCAACAGCATTGATTTAACTCGAGTCCTCCTGTGAATACAGTTGACAGTGAGCTATTGATTGTAAATAGAATCCGGTCTTCATTCTCTGTGGCATTAAGCTGAACATTAAAACGCTTCTTTTGTCCCGTTCATCTGCTGCAGAGCTGGATTCAGAGCCGGCCCCCTCCTCACGCCCCCGCCTGTCCTACCCTGAGCTCTTCCACAGCAGGAACATCTGGAAGAACATGTGTGTGCTGGGCTTCACCTCGTAAGTCCTCCCACACTGTCGACACACTCTTGTTGCTGCTGCGGTCTCATATTTCCTCCTCAGTGTTTTGATTCTCACACGTTCTCACACTCTGAACCACTTCTCTATTTAAACCCGATCATAAACACGCGACTGCTCGATCTTTGTGTTTTCCTCCTTCAGATTCATCTCTCACGGCATCAGTCACTGTTACAGCTCTTTCCGAGGTGACGTCAGAGGCACGGCCCCGAGCTTCTATTGGACGTACCTGCTGTCTGTGTGCGCAGGGGGCGGGGCCTGGCTGTTGCTCTGGGCGACCGTAGACAGGTGCGGCCGCCGAGGCATCCTGCTCCTCTCCATGACGATGACGGGCCTGGCCTCTCTGATCCTCCTGGGACTCATGGAGTGTAAGCAGGCTTTAGCGGCAGGAGATTCTTCTCCTCAGGTCTATCTAGAGTCAGATGAAGAGAACTGGTTGTAGTCTTTGACAACAAGGTGGACACAGTCACCCTCCATCTCCCCTGTTGTTGTAGAGACATTAAGTGAGCCTCGTATGTATTAGCCTTCCTCAAATCCTGACTGGAATGAAAGTAAAAGTTAGTTTACTTGATGCTAAGCTCGGCTTTGCGTTCATATTAGATCATCTATACAGCACTGACATCCTGTTGGGCTCGTGCTTCATGCAAACCGGTCCGCTCTGTTAATGGAAAAACACATTCCAGGTGCCTTTTGTCTTTCCAGAGCCGGTTGTAGAAACACACTCACAGTTGCTTCGGTGTCAGTCGCCCCCTTGTGGATGAAAACGAGTATGACATTCAGTTAATTTAGGACACTGCAGCGGCAGCAAAGTCAAAACGGTGTCAGGCGCTGTGCTTTAATCATGCAACACAGGCTGAGGGATATGAATATTTTGAGTTCCACATTAGAAATCAGTTCATGATATATCATCAGAAACTGAAAAACTTCATCGAACTTGTTCTTCCTCCTCCTCCTTTAGACCTGAGTGAGACGGCCATCACTGTGTTCTCAGTGCTGGGTCTTTTCTCCTCCCAGGCCACCGCCTCCCTCTGCATCCTCTTCACCGCAGAGATCATGCCCACCGTCATCAGGTAACGCTAACACAGCGACGCGGATGTTAAAAGTTATAGAAGCCTTGCTTTATTTAGTTTAGTGAAAATATGTTGGTATTGTGTTAATGTTTTGTCTCTGTCAAAATGCTCCCGCTCAGCTCGTTAGTGCTGCCAAAATGAATCTGACCTGAGAAACACAGAACATTGCTAGAATAGTTCATGTTTTTAGCATGAAGTCTGGAAACAGGGAAACAGCTTTCCAAAAGGTAAAAACAGGTTTACACTTTTGTTTCGTTTGGACAAATCTGAAGTTGTGTGTGTCTACAGGGGCACCGCCGTGGGCTCCGTGCTGGCCCTGGGCTGCGTGGGCCGCCTCACCTCCCCGCTCATGGACCTGAGAAACCACTACGGCTACTTCCTGCACCACGTGGTCTACTCCTCTCTGGCCCTGCTGGCCGTGCTGTCCATCCTCCTGCTGCCCGAGAGCAAGAGGAAGCCGCTGCCCCAGACGCTGGCCGACGGGGAGCAGTACAGGCGCCCCCCGCTGGGCAGGAGGAGGCGGGACAATGTGCCGCTGCTGGCCACACCCAACCCAGAGACCTAAAAAAAAAAAAAAAAAAGACCCCCGAAAGAGTGAGACGGACTCCGCTCAAATCACCCACTTTTGCAGCCAGAACATTCACATCCATCGTGTTCATGCAGAGGAGGAGGAAGGCCGAGCAGACGACTGTGGACCATGAAGGATGGCGATGAACGCGATCAGACGGCGTTAGTTTCTTAACATATCATCCGTTAGTCATTCCAAACGCAGGCAGGTTGGGTCGAGCTTCCATTTCTCGTCACCATCCTCTGTTTCCTGCCACTGAGATGTGTGTGTAGACACACAACGCTCACAGATGCATGTAGGGAAGTCTTCATCATCGTCATCTCCTCCTGACCAGACGGCAGGTGATCCCCCGTCATGTGACACACCAGCATACTGCTGCACGCTGTCGCCCCCGCCACGCGTCTGTCGTAGAGATGTTAGCCGCTTACAACTCCAGACCGGTGGCTCCGAGAGTACTCGCAAATTATGCCAAGCGTTTGTCTTAACCTGCATAGAGCGGTTGTTGTTTTTTGTCGTGTTTGCTGTGTACGACAACAGCTAGAAGTGCAAAATCAAAGCAATGTCAGCTTTGTATACTTTTCCGTGACACTCGTGGTAAAAGTCTCCCATGTGGACCACAGTTCTCCAACGTTGTACGACTCGATGGAGTGTGGGTGCCGTGTAAATACTCTAGTGTCGGTTTCTTTAGCTTCTGGGGGCTGGAAACTGTTCAGTGCAGTACGCTGTGCAGCGGTGCAGAGCTCTGTCAAACATTCGTATTCAAGACGACGGTGGTTCTTTTCACCCAAATCTTAAAATGTAAGAGACAGTTTTAGGAGCGTAAATCAACCGACATCAATATTGGGATCAGAAGCTAAAAACAAAACAAATAAAAAGGTGTCCGTGTTCAAACTGTGTAAATCCAGTAAATTATTCTGGCCTGGAGCCAGCAATATTTATGTCTTATTTATGTTGTTATTAAGCATAATCGATAAATTATCCAGAGGCCTATCATTTTAAAGTATTAAGCTGAATATTGTTAAACAGGATTGAGATGAATCCGACTCTCTGATCCAGCAGTGAAGCTGTAAACTGTCACATGTTTGAAGGACTATTCTAATACCTCTCCAAATGACCAGTCTCAGATGTAAGAGAACAGACGGGTACAAACAAACTACAGCAGAACTTTAAATGGTGCCTTGTGTAACCAGGCACATCATTTGTATTTTTTTCTCAGCACTTAAATGTGGAAGTTTTGAAGGAGGTTTGTCTTGTCATGTTGCCTGAATGTTCATCGATGCTGGAGAACGGGCCCGGTGATTGTGCTCCACGAGGTTTCAGTGGGAGCTGAAGAGGGCCTCAGAAGCTCCAAACGAACCCCCAAATCCTCTACCGCGCACCAAAGGATGTGCTTCTTCTTCTTCATGGCTTCTTTATTTTGCGCTGGCTGATGCCTTGTTGCACATTGTTAAATCTCGACGGAGAATTACCAAAGCATGGCGGTTTCAGTGCTTCAAAAAAACCCATCCCGGTGTATTTTGATGGGTGCGTCGTGTTTAGAGGAAGCGGGACGTGTTTCATTTGGACTCTGGCGTCGAGGAGGAAGGACACTCACTTTAGCCGACGGCTTCGTCCTCCGTTAGTAGTTTATTCACTCTTTATGTTGCACTCAACCAGTCCTAACAAATATACACTGATACTTATTATCACTAGTAGTATTATGTCTGACAACACTGATGAGCTGTTCAATGAGTATGATGCAGTTAACTATATAGCCTGATTTAATGTCAAATATAACTGGTTAAATTAACGAGACTTGGGCTTTTTTTTTGTATGAATCATGTGAGCTGATGGTTTAGATGGGTGTCTGTATTTACTGTGTATTTGTGATGTCATATCAATATTTGACTGGTATTTATGATCTAGTATAAATGTTTTATGTATCACAAAAACTATATTTTTCATACTGTTGGTCCGGACCATTGTGTACACTTCCTTCCCAGGTTAGCTCCTCCTCCGTGTGGGGCCTTTAAAGGTTTCTTTATGTCCACTGAGACCTTGATTTGTTTTAAAATTTTGTTGACATTTTAGACATACTATACTAAAACTCTTTCCCGACATGCTATAGTATGACTTTTATGACATTTTTCAGAAGACTATTGTACATTTTGTCGACACACTAAAGTATGACTTTTCTGGATATATAAATTTGTTATGACTTGATTTTCATTATGTTGTTCCTCATGCTATACTTTGACTTTTTCGACATACTATACTTACACTTTTTCATTTATTTTTATGACACTATACTATGACTTTTTTCCGATAAATGATGACTCATGACTTTTATTTTTACATATATATTTTTTAAATTATGAGGTGCTTTACTCTACACAATAACCAGTAGCCTATTTGCCATACATGGTACAATTCTCTTGTCAAAAAAAACACTAAGCTCAACCAACTTGCATAAATGTTTCTCACGACGCTGCAGTTATTTTATATTAGATACTAAATCTACTCTTACTTCATATGTGCAATCAAATTCCAGCACATGAACACTTGCAAATGATCAGTAGTTATTTAAGAACATATCCCATAGATGGTTTGCAACAGGTCTGCACTGTAAAGGACTCATTTAGATGATTATTACAAAGTATCGTGGACAGAAAACCCTCATCGTAGCTTTCAAGCAGCTGATAACAGCAGTGCAAACACCTTCAGTCACAGCGTTCATGAGTGGAACTTATCAATGCATGTTATCAGTAGAGTGGAACTAATTACTACAACGGCTACAGTGTAGCTTTAAAACAGAAAGCTATTAAAATGACTGATTCATCTTCACAGATAACCCAAACTGTGAAGAATAGCAGTTGTATGAAGATCCAACATCTCATAGACCTCAACACTTTTGGCTGTACTGCACAATTTCAGATCATTTGATGACTTTTGTATTGCAAGTTAAATCATTTGTCAAATAAACCAGCTTCTAGAGGAAGGTTATGAAGTTTATTAGAAATACCAACTGGATTGGAATCATACAAAAACAGCACTGAGTGACTGTTTCAACACAGCAGATAAACAATGTATGCAGACAAATAATGACCCTAAATCTACGTGTGTGTAGCTGTGCGTCCATCTTTCTTCACAACAGTCCCAGTTTGTATTCCACCATCATGTGCGGCTCGCCCATCATCTCACTCTGGGCTGGATCTGCAGAATAAGAGCAGGTGGTTAGACGTCATATTCAGACAAGTTCTGCGAATGGTCGTGAGACGGTGGAGACGTTCTCACCGTTGAGGATGTCCTCAAAGCCGACGGACTCGTCATTGCCTCGCAGAATGTCCATAGCCAGGTTTGAACTCTGTAAGAATGGCAGGCGCTGGATCTGGAAGGAGGAGGGAGTAACGGAGAGAGAGAGAGAAGGGCGACTTAAAAACAATAAACAGGGAGAGGAGCCAAAGGAGGAACTGGGGAGGTGGATTACTGGGACGCGCAGCTCGTGTGTGTGTGTGTTTGTTACCTGTCTAGCTGCCCTGTACTCCATCTGCAGTTTCAGCGGAGCATGAAGGCCCTGGATGTTTCTGAGTGTAGAGAAGTTCATCTTGTCCTGGTTTGGCTGGTACTGCACACCACAGAAACACACAAATATATTGAAAGAAAGACACATTTCCACCATTAGACTTTCCCCTGTTCTTACTGCTACTGATCTGCTTGTTACTAATAAATCAAGGCCATCTGTTGTGTAGTTACGATCAAAGATATTCGGGCCCTGATCAGACCCATTTTAGGAGCGCCCTGACAGACTCAGGTTGAAAAAAACAACATTCAACAATATATTGAGTTGTTTTATACATATTTTTTAATAAAGGGAGCAGCTGTGTTGGTATAAGTTATTTTGAAGCTGCTAGTCCCACTACCACTCCAGCCAACACACCGTAACAATAAATGTTTCTTTACTGTCAGGAGAGGACCGAGGCTCTCAACTCTAAATATATCTTTATATAATAATAATAATAATAATAATAATAATAATATACTCCTCCCTGTAGGAATGTTCTCAGATTTACATTTGTTGTTGGCATTGACATAGTATAGTCAACAATAGGGAGTTATTCAAACATTTCTGCTGTTGCCGTTCAATAAAGACTTTGTTTACATCAGAATAATGAAGTAATAATTGATTATTTTTAAAATGAATTATCTTTTTTCCCCCCTCACAAAATAATCAAAAAGAACCGATAAGAGTATTGATAATGAACAGAACCGATAAGCAGTAACGATAGCAGTACTAGTATTGATAAAATCCTAACGATACTCATCCCTAGTGTTGGTTGATGTCAGTGCCATCTTGTTAGGTCGGGAAAACAGGTAATTGAAGAACATAAAATAGCACTGCTACTGAATTAGATCACGTTGGCCTAGCTGGCATACTGGCAACGCTGAAGGGGACACCTAAATGTAACCGAGCCATCGATAGTGTTACGAAATTCACCCGAGCTTACACCCACTACAACAAGTCAAAAAGGACCATAGCGTGCAGTTTTTAATGACTCTGTACACAACCACACAGTCCTGAGAAGACGTCTAATCTAAACCGCTCACAATTCACATTACTCACATTTCTCTCTGACAGCTCCAGCTGGTGGCTTGGAAGAAGCTCATTTTTTACGCTGGTAAAGCTGTGGAGCAAAAGAAACACATCGAAGAAGAAAATCAGCTTCATGTACATAATACATGTATATAATATATATCTATAATATCAAAAATATAACCTGACCAACAATGAATTTATGAAACTTATAACTATATAGACACGGATATTAATATCAAGAAACATGATTAGGAGGATATTTTACAGTAGAAAATCTTCTATCTGTGTGACAAACTGTAACGTTAATGTTTCTAGATTCTCAACATCGATACTGAAACTACATGCAATGGATAACCGGGTACAAAGGGCCCACAAGTATGATGTTTTATATTTGTTAAAAGCATCCACACACTGACGGATAAAATTATAACATTGTCGCAGTGTCTCACCCGCTCCGCAGAGTGTCCTGCACTCCATAAGCTCCCTGCGGACACAAGCCTGCCACAGGTACACTATCTTTCAGCTGAGAGCGAAGTCCTCGAGTGTTCTGTAACAAACAAATAAAGATACACATCCACCGTTAGCAACTGTTAATATTAAGCTCTCATACCTCAGTTACAAATATCAAAAGATAAAATCGTCTTCGGGCAGTAAGGAGCCTCATAGCTCAGCGCTAGCTAGCATTAGCTTGAATGACTAATCAAAATCACCGCTAATGTTGCGAGATTTCAGAGGATCCAGTGACACATGACAAAGATGCGAGGAGTTGGAATAAATATGTGTATAACTATGAAAACAATATCATGGTTACGATAGAATACATTATATAATATGAGATGAGATTAGACTGCAACAATACCATTTTGATTCCGTCTCTTCTACTTTCTTTTCGAAACACTTGAATATCCGGTTGGGTCGCGTTTTCATTGCGTCACATCCTGTAGAAACCGGTGTTGTGTACAATTTGCTATTTAAAAGCCCGTTGTATTATGCAGTGAAGCACTGTCTTCATAGCCGATTTGTTTTTATGTTTTTGATGTCTAACTATTCCAGTATATTCCAGTATACTTTAACCCAACTGGAAAGTAAATATCAATCAGCCACATTTAGCCACATTTAGCCAGATTTAGGACAAGGGGGTATAGCTCAGTGGTAGAGCATTTGACTGCAGATCAAGAGGTCCCCGGTTCAAATCCGGGTGCCCCCTCTTTTCTAGTTATAGCGACATAATAGTTTGTAAATAAGGATCTGATTAACTTTTCGACACGCTTTACAATATTGTTAATGCTTTATACAATATTTGTAATTTAACCCATACATGACATATGTTTGATAGAAACATTATTTCAAGTTTTGGAAAAATTGTGAAAAACTATGTAATAAGTAAAGTATTCCAAGTTCCACTTTGGCACAATATAAAATCTATTAAGACACAAGCCTTTTAAAGATGCAATTCTTCATTCAAAATAAAATGATTGCCAGAAAAGTAGAAACATACTGAAGTCACCAGTGAAATGTCCACCAGATCATTGTATTACAATTTTTTCCTGCATACTTTAACATTCAAAGCAAGAAAAATTGAACAGTCAATCATACATGATGGTCTCTACTAAATGTTCTAATGTTTTTGGAAAGTATGTCTCCTATTTCTTCAGATGCAGTTATTGTTTCACAGTAGATTTGATATGTTTGTCTGAAAACTGGATATGAGTAATTCAGTCTGCAAATATGTGGTTTGTAAATGTTTACATTTTCTGTCATCACAGGAACCCGCAGCGATGACCCACTCATCTACAGTACGTACGGCATTTAAAACCTCTTCCACTCCCCCCCCTATTTTGGAGCAAATCCGCCTAAAATGACATACCCAAATTAGAATGGCTGTAGCTTCTGAACCACTCTGACTATATGCATCAATGATGTCTTGCCAGAAAGAAAACTCCCTCAAGTTTCTTGTCAGAAAACCTGTAGGTCATACAGAAACAGAGCAGTGGACCTTTGAAGTCAGTACAAATTGAAGATTTTTGTCCTCCGAAAATAAAAAAGTATCTTTCAGTATAAATAACTGTCTGTGGCTGTATCTGTACAGGTAAAGGACAGTATATGGCTGTAACTACACTACCAATGAACACCTGCCTCAAATTTGAAGAAGATTGGACAAAGTATGACCATGGGGAGATCCAGGCGGAGCTCTAAAAAGAACATTTGGAGACCCAAATGGACACATGGTAACCAAATGCTATTCTGACACACTAAAGGTGTTTTTTCCTTTACATTTTGATATATTTCATCAATTGGAGCTAAAATACTCAAAAATTTACAATTTCCAACTTTTCAATTGATTTTTGATATTACCAATATGTATAACTGTGTAATAACCACTAATAACAATGCAAAATATAACTTTGACTCCAAGTGGAGCAGATTTATTGAGAACCATGAACATCAAACATCAAACATTTGGCAACAAAAAATATGCTACAAGCATCTCTACATATGTTTTTTTCATGACTTCTGTTGGTCATGCCACTGGATGAAACAGTTCCTTTTTGGAAGAAGGCAGAGGGGGGCGGTGCACTTCCTGCAAATCACAGGTGTCTTGTTCTTGCAAAGAACACATTGCCTTCGACCCTTTGTTGCATGTTCAGTGGGAAAGATGGGCCCACATGTTGCTGGTTGTGAAGGCTGAGAAGGCTTCTGCTTGGTCATTTCTCTGATAAGGAGCTCCCTAAACCTTTTGTGTGTCACGGGGGTCTCTCCTTTGTGAACTGTAAGTTCCTTGTAAATTATGTAGCTGTTCACCACAGCAATGTCCACCATGTGGTAGAACACTTTTTTGTACCACTTCATTGTTTTATGGAGAACACTGTAGTAGCCTATCAGTGCATCTGAAAGGTCCACTCCTCCCATGTAGGTATTATAGTCCTTCAGAGCATCTGGAATGGAGACATCAATTCTGCGGACAACTCCAGCATCATCCTTCAGGCTCCTAGTGGCACTGAGACCACTGAAAGCTTGGTGGAAGTTCGATGCCACAGTCACCAGTTTGGTGTCCATCCACTGGACAAACAGCAACTTCTCCACTCGTAGCCATCTGATGTCTCCCCGCTTGGCCCTCTTCCCCAGTTTGTTGTCTTTCGTGGCAGGGAAACCCCTACGGTTCTCTTGCATAGTCCCACAAGCCATTATTTTTTTTTGGTCCAAATCAGTCAGAAGCTTGGGACTGGTGTAGAAGTTGTCCATATATACCTGGTATCCTGTTCCCAACAGTGGAATTTCCAGAAGCCTCATCACAGCAGAGTAGCCCAGTCCATCTGTCAACGGTGTCGCTGTCTTCCCCTCATAAATGAAAAAATTCCACGTGTAGCCATGCATGTCGGCAAGCACAAACAGTTTTATTCCCCACTTTGTTGGTTTTAGTGGTAAATATTGTTTGAAACTTAGCCTTGCTTTTGTGGCTACCATCCTCTCATCTATGGCCAGCCTCTGGTCAGGATGATAGGATGATTTACAGGCTAACAAAATGTCATCGTAAAGTGGTTTGACTTTGAAAAGCCGGTCACACTGTGGAGTTCCCCATTTCTCTTCATTTTTTACATCCTCATCAGGGTCACTGAGGTGGAGACACCAGAAGATGACACAGAACCGATTTCGGCTCATGGCTGACACTGGAAAGCGGAAATTGTACGGCGGTACTTTCTTCCAATAGTCAGCTTTTGTAGGGCACCTCACCAGTCCACAGAAAATGATGATGGCCAAAAACGTGAAAAACTCGTCATTTGTTACGGGTCTCCATCTGAATTTTTTTCCTGCCGCCTTCAGTTTCTGTGCCATCTTATTCGTGTTTGTAACGATAATATGTACCGCAGTGACGTTGAAAAAAAGCTTGAACAGTTGGAAGGGTGACCACTTTACTTCTCGGCTGACAGTTGGGCCACTTGGATGACGAGGGCGAAAGTTGTGTGGGCGAGGCTGCGTGTCAGGGTTATCTGTCTCAAGCCATTTTAAAGTCTCCTCCACTTCCTCTTCACCTCTCCTTTGTGTAGTGGGGGTCTGTGCAGGCTGTGCTGATGTTGAGCTGGATGGGGTCGTTGACACACTTCTCCGACCTGTGCTCAGTGCGGGTGTGGTCAATGGCTTTCCTCTTTGTCTTGAATGTGTGAGCTTCGAGGGGGGTGCTGGAGGTGCAGGTCTTCTCTTTGTCCTGGATGGTAGTGGGGGAGGGACTGACGACGATGGCCCCGGTTGTTGACTGAGCCCAGGGGGTTCATCTGTGTCCTCCTCATCCAGACTGTTAGAAAAGTTTTAGAATGAGTTGGTATCACTACTGTAATAATAATTCTATTCACCAATTTGTAGCTCCATGCAAATATAAAAACTCCATGGGACAATGCAGTAGAATAACAGTAACAGTACAATAATAGCATGCAAAATACTTCTAGTCACAGATGAAACACATACCGTGACTTTCTTTTTTCTCTTGGTTGGATGGCAGCAGGAGAGGCCTGTGGAGGCTGCCAGTCCTCATCATCATCTTCCTCATCGACACTGAGAAAAAGAATAAACAAGATTATAATTACTTTATACAACGTCCAATAACAATACTTGTTTCAGCTAGACTGCTAGAAGACAAGTAATAACTACTGAAATGTGGTCAAATGAACAAAACATCCTGAACTCAAATACATACAATGGATAAATAGCACGTGGAAAAAGTATGTCTCTCCACCAGAAGCGACTATGTAGCACACGACACACAGCAGAATAGCATAACGATATATAAAACATGTGAAACATGAAATAAATATAGGGTAAACCAGCCGTGATATGAATAATCTTACTTGTCTATGACCGGATCAATCTGACGCACGAACAAATCCTCCTTGTCTGTGGCATAATCCAGGTCACTGTCAGAGGAATCCTGAAAACTCTTTTCGAGTGCTTCTTTGACGAAATACTTAGTTTTCCTTGTATTTTTAGCCATTGCAAATTGCAAAAACGAAGTATCTATGGTCGAAGACGTGGTCTGTGTGAGTAGCAAACTTGCTGTGCGTTAAAGCGCATGGCGGAGCATGCAGTTGGCTCGGTTACGCGTGACTGTATACGCCCCCAGGAAAGGTCAATTTGCATATGCAATACATCGTTAGAAAGCCTGAAGTCTCCTCTAGACGAAGGGCTTGACAAGCCTAAACGTATCGCTGGCTGTTACTAATGAAATGCAGTCAAACAAAAACAGAGCAAATCCACGTTTTCAGGGCACGGTAAAGGTAGCTCGGTCTCCTGGCTTCAATACATTACTGTCAGTGAACACACGACGCTTTGCCAGATGCTAACATAGTGCAGTATTGAAAACTGGCGTCATTATGATCGCCAAGGTCATTTTTAGACACGTTAGGTCCATAACTTTTGAACACAGGGAGAAATCGCCCCCCATCTTCCTGCAGCCATGTGCTCTCAATCGCCTCCAAAACACAACAGCAGGTTTAAGTCAAAATCAAATAGATTTATTATCCAAGAAGCATAAAAACAGATACAAACAGTTACAAACCGAATCACACTACTAATAACAAAACAAACATATAAATTCCATGAAATTGAGGCCCCGCGAGGAGGTCTGAATCTCTCCTGGATTCAAATCTCCTTTTCCCCCCAAAGTCTCTGAAAAGTCTCACATTACATACCGATCAGCTCAATGATTGGCTGAAGTCCAACAAGCCCCTCATGGGCCGGCCTTGATCCATTGTTTTGATCTTCACACCTCACCCAGCCGCTTTCACACAACCCCACCCCCCCCCTCCAGCACATTCCTCAAACCCCCCTCTTTCACTCAATGCATGAAATAACAACACTCCTTGATTCAAAACCTTTACAAGTAAATACACTGTATCACATAATATCCATAATTAGGAGCTTCAAAACTTAAATTCCTCACACACAGACACACCATATTGAATCATCAGAAAAAAAAACGCACGTGAAAAGTGAAAATTATGACCATGTTGTTTGACGGCTTATGAAAGAGAAATAATAGGTTTCTATTATAAGTACTTGCATTTTCGGAAGCCCCTAGTTCCATGGTAACATCCGCTAGTACAGGGGTCTTCAACGTTTTTCAGGCCAAGGACCCCCAAACTCATAGAGAGATGGAGCAGGGACCCCCGACTATATATATTGGATACAATTGTGTTTTATATTAAACTGGGCCTCGTGTCATGTATAAACATACCTCTTTATTGTGCATTCAATACTAAGCTATTCAAATAATACACGGGTTCATATATTCATGTTTTTATTTTAAACATGTGCAAGTGAGTAGGGTGGCCATGCCACTGCCATTTATAAACATACCTCGTCAACTGATACCAATGCCAATATCAACATTGCCTGTCAATTGCATGATAATCATGCACACAAGCTATTCAAATTGACGTTTTTATTTTAAACATAAATGTGGAAATGAAAAATGAGTGATGGCCTATTAGTGCCCCTGCCATGCATAAACATACCTGTTATCTTGCATACAATACTGAACTATTAAAATAATGGACAGATTCATGTTTGGAAAAAAAAAAAAAAAAAAAAAATTAAAATTGTCTAATCAACCAAACATTTCGCAGACCCCCTGCAGTACCTCCACGGACCCCCTAGGGGTCGCAGATCCCCTGCTGAAGACCTCTGCGCTAGTACATTCAATAGTAAAGTCGGGTCTGTACTGTATCGTTCACCGTCGTAATGCTGCAAGACCCGACTTGGAACGGTTATCTCGACTTTGGACAGTGTGTGTTTGGGCTCCTCTTGTGAAAAATCCATAAGAAATAAAAGAAAATGGATTTTTTCTTTGCAAAGATGACGATTTTGTGAATGCTGGGATACCAAACACGGCCATGTTTATTGACGTAGTTTGCATGAGCAAGCCGTAAGAACGGAAGGGGAGGGGATTGAGGATGCCGGCGTCCTCGAGGAGTTAAAGAGGTGTTAAGGACACAAGCCTTTTTGAAGATTCATTTTACACACATGATTGTATGAAAAGTCCAGGACACACGTTGATGCCTTTACTCAAATTTATCTTTTTATCTAAAAACATTCAAATGACACCCATGGGTCTTGCGATAAATACATTATGTGGGCGCCAGATGTCTCCAGTTGTAATCAGTTTGATCTCGTTAGATGTCACAGAGATTCAATAATAGATTTGTTTATTCTGTGTCAGGAGTTCATCTCACATACAGTCACTCTAATGACACGAAACAAAAATAATTATTTGAATAAAGTCTACTTAACTAATGCAATAACACACATCACCATAAGATAATCCCATTGATCATACTTTATTATTTCAAAAATGATTTGGAATAAATTTAAACAGCAGATTGCATTACAGCAAATACTTTAAAGCCACGAGTAGCAATTGTTGTGCTGCCATCACTACAGATGTTCACCTTTGCTTGGCTTAGAGGAGTGACTGCAGGCCAGACACATCCACTCCTGCAAGTACCTGCACAGGCAAAAGAGCAAACTATGTTACTAAATGATAAAGATACAACATTTTCTTGACCCCAGTTTGAATTAAAACCGGTCTATTCAACAGAAAGTCACAAAGGTTCGCTGTCTACTAGCTGACAGTGAGGAGTGGATCTTACTCCTCAAAGTTGATAGCGTTGGTCCAGGCCATCAGCTCATCCAGCTCCCGGTCCAGTATCTCATCATGTCCCCTCTCTTCAATGGCGTCCATCACTTCCTGGGCGGAATTGACCACTGGGTGAGTCTGCAGACGGCCCTGGTTGTACCTGTATGTAACAAAGAGAGGACAGACACACTTATACGCAAGACTGCACGCGACCCTGCCTCAGATGTGTATTTCCACATTTTGTAAAAGAACAAAGAGCATAAAAGGAGATTAAAATGTATGGAAGTTGTAAAGATGAACAGAAACAGACTACTTATTGCACTGGCAGACTTGTCATGTATTAACAAGAACAACAAAAAAATCAGTTAGAAATAATATTAATCCTTGAGTCACTCACTCAAACCAAAGACCCATAGGACAACATTGCTATCCCTACAGGATACAAACCTGTAAGGTCCCTTTGCAACATTTTTGACTATTTTCAAGGTATTTCTAGAATCCGAAAAAAAAAACTGCCCATCAATATAAAATAACTATTCCGTTTGGTGAATGATAAAAATGTTTTGTGAATCCATTTTCTGATCTAAACAAAGATAGAACCCAGAAATTGCACATGCCCTTAATTCATTTGTGCAGTAACTTGTACAGTTGTTTTTGTCTATCTATGTCATTTCTGGCAAAATGGATTAAAGCATCACAACCTTCAATATACCATCAAATTAGCAGTGTTTTGTAAATCGACCTAGGGTTTTCAAAGGGGAACAGGAATTTATCTTTCAGAAAAACTGATGCTTGTATACGTGACTGGAATTTCTTAATAAAACACAAGAGACACAAACTGAGGCTAGCATTTACTGTTATCCTGTATTCACCACTTGAGGCCCCAGCGGCAGTTGCACAGCAAAAGACTTGCTTTAAGCGACAGACACATATATGAAACTCACATCTGCTTTAGCCATTCAATTTTCCTCTTCTTCCGCCACTTGCCTACATCTTGCTGCCGCTGCAACATGGAATAGTGAAAATCCATTTTCTCTTTAGCCTCAATCTCTTTGGGCTCACTCATGGGAACCGCCTATCAGAGAGATGGAGGGGAAGCACATACAACTGACTTTAAAACATCTGCTTTTAGTGGCGGTCAAGATAATTCATATCTGGCTTTGTTTTCTGTTAAATAAACAGTTTGTGAGAGCATTATGTTTCATAAAGCTGAATTTCCACCAAACTATGATGAAGAAAAAAACTGCCATAAAATGCCTGTTGTAGCTGGATATATATTCTTAAAGACTGCGTCAGACTCTTGCCACAAAGGGCAAAATTACACCTTGTATTGGTAGTGCATATTTCTTTCTGCACCAATACTTGTACAAATAACGGGCAGAAGAGAACATTTACTCTGACAGGTTTTTCACCTTGCTACAGAAGAGCCTCCAGCTGTTGTTCTCCATGCGCTGGTACCTTCCCGATCGGTCCTCCTGCATCAGAGGCCAGCTGTTGTTGGTCTGCCGGGGCACAGGCTTCTTAAGGCCTGGCTGGGTGTAGGCCTTTGGGCTGCTGGCACACAAGTCTGTGATGGGTCGATGGGTGAAGATCTTATAATAGATGTTGGGAGGAAAGGTAATCTGAAGGCAAAGGCAAAAGGAAGATGTTAGGAGGTATGTGTGCATTATCATAATCACAAAGCTGTTGAGTGATTTACCGCTATCTCCCTAATTAGTTCCTACCCCTCCGAGTCGAAATCTTATGCGCACACCAGCAGCACCGTCCAGCAACTCAGCCTGCCACAGGAAAATCAAATCTCACCATTTATTTTATTTGTTGTTTTCATTTAACAGAGAGCATTATTTCCGTTACCTCTCGAGGATTGACAGTCTTTAGGATTGCTTGGGGATCCTGCTGGCTGCAATGACCGATAAGCTCTTTGAAATACTTGAAGACCTCTCTGGTCTACAGTTTGGGAAGAAAAAAAGAGTTTGAATTAATGCCTGTTGGCTTTCATTCGTGCATGTGCGCCCACAGCAGCAGCACCCACCACATGTCTTCTCCAGGTCTTCTGAATTATTGTGGCTGCTGTCTGCCGCAGTGTCTCCTGCTGCGGCTCCTGGGGACCCTCTTCCTGTAAGCTGGAGGAATATTGAGAAATGAGAAGAGAGAAAAGGATGAGGAGGGGAGAAGGCAGACAGTGCAGCAACATGTAACTTTACTAAAACGTTGATGTTTCTTGTGAGGAGCCCGGTTTTTCTGACTGCCGTTGGTGAAATGTAACCACATTTACTCAAGTACTGTATTCAAGTACAATCTGGAGGTGTGTACTCGTACTTTACCGAAGTATTTTCATCTTCTGCTACTTCATACTTCAACTCCACTATATTAGGGAAATAATATACTGCTTACACTGCATTTATTACCAATTATAGTGGTTATTATAATTATATGGTTGTTTTCTCACAAATTAAAATCACAGAACATGGTCATTTTAATAAAATTAGATCTATTGTTACAGATTAATCTACCCAACAGGATATAATGTAGTTCAAATTAGCTCCACCTCATCCGCTACAACATTAAAATGCTAATAAAAACTCTTATAAGACCCAAGAAATGTATTGACAAGATATGATATATGCATTACTGTTTGTTGTGATATATAATACAATAATGCATTTAATGTTAAATGGGTTCATATGCCACAGAGGTCCTTCGGTAATGATCGTTTTTCAGGGAATAAAACTCCAAGTGGCAATAACTGGAGAAATAGTTTAGAGAATAATTCTGTGAATTAATCTAGCTAACGTTAGCGAACGCTAAGACGTTGTAAAAAACTATAAAACCAAAAAGGTTACACACTGTATTTAATAACCTGATTCAATATATAGCTAGATTTAACAGTGTACCCTGACTAAAATGTTGCATTCACAGTCAAATACAAAAGAAAACAATAGCATTACCTCATAATGCGTCTGTACTTGAAGGTATGTCTTCAACTCGCTAACACGAGTTGACTCATGAGGTATTTCATGAGGTTACCTAGCAACCGAGTGTGTATGTCTGTTACTGCAATAAATCATTACATTTAATGGTATATTCCCCCAAAAAAAGTGATTGTTGACAGTCAAGTTTATCAAATACATGTTCATTCCCTTGTGCAAAAGTATGTTACACACCTTGTGATATTTATACAAACAGAGTGTCTATGAGAATAGTCAAAGAGCAGCTACACCTGGCAAAGTTGAATATGCTACTTAATTTAGCAATAGTTAGCTTGTCGAATGGCTAATAAGTACAGTAGTACAACAAGTGAAACGGTACATGTAGGGAGAAAGTTGTGGTGGCTGAATGGGTCAAATTCAGGACCTGACTGGAAGAAGCTGAGAAGATGTTTACACTTTTTCTGCCTTATGAAAATACTTGTTTTTCAAGGCATCCTCTCTGTCTATTACCACCACAAATGTGTGGCCCTTATTTTTAATCCAATCATCTGACATCAGGTAGTAATGTAAACAATACTCACCAAACGCTTTAGGAACAAACCAGGGCCAAACAAAAAAACCCCGGAGTGATTATTTAATAAAGAACAATTGGTTTATCAGCGTCTGAGAGGAAAACAGACCTGATTTATATTCAGCGCAGGTCAAGGTAAATAAATGACATTTTTACCTGTTGGCCATTAGATGGAGCTCTTTAATAAGTAACGGTGTAGCTTATATGGCTTCCCACCACTCTCACATTACACATGACACAGGCTGTGACTTTATGAGTATGTAATAACTGAATGTAGAAATCTAAATCTGAGAGAGTGTTACAGAGAGTAAAGAAACACTCAAAAGCATACATGTTGACATGCACACACACACACACACACACACACAAACCATGATCACGGTTTTGCAGTCTTTAATTCTCATTTTTACCATCAGTATTATTTTTTATGACAGTGAACTTGAATTGACAATCATTTCAAAGGGCTTGTTGTTGGAAATAAAAGAACACATGAGGTCATTTCTCATGGCACCAGCCCCTCAAAGGTCAATCCATTTGCAGTGTTTCTTGGCTATATAAAGTCTGGCGCTTCATGTCGTCAATGGATTAAATGTTATTAAGGCTAGTCACTAACTTGTCTCCAACCAACCATGTGTGCCAAACTGAATCAGCCCAGTTATAGCTGAATCCAGTCACATATACAAAAACAAATCAGCCGTGACAGTTTCAGACCAAACACTTTAAATCAAAGGGAAGGTGAATCCACAGTCAGAAACTCTCTTCTGAGCTGCTGGATTTGCAAAGGTAGCAACATTTTCGTGGCTCACAGATAACTCGGGAGAAAGTATTGTTTGTTCTCCAAAACTAATTGTGCTCGAAATTCTGAACCAAAACAGTTGCTGATAAGAATTGCCAACTAGACAGATGATGTCCATTATGCAAATGTCCAGTGTTTCCTCACCAAACCCTGCGGACACGTAACAAAACTCAGTCCGTGTCTCTTCAAAGCAGAATTCCGCCTCTTCTTTCAGTCTGTTTATTTTCTCCAGGGGGAACGCTCTGTCATCTTGACTCCTAACAAGGGCAGACATTTGCATCAGTCTGGTTCTCAGACTTCCAGCACATAGCGGACAATATTTTCCTGAAATATTACTTTTTTTACACAAGGTTAACTACATTTGGATTTAGAAGTGAAGCACTTTGAATTGCCTCGTTGTTGAAATGTGCTATACAAATAAACTTGCCTTGCCTTCTGAATATTTTGTAGACCTTTGGCTTGACTGGCTGGGTTTGACTGAATTTGTGTTCTGAAGGCGTTAGGGGGGAAAGGAGCTTTTGTCAGACAGTACAATACATTTCTGAGTGTGTGAGACAAATCGGTTTTATAAAAGTGAAATGAGTGTGAAATTAGATTGGCTTTGCATATTCGGCTTGCTGTTGATACAGCTGACATTTCTGTCCTGTCCCGTGTGATGAGAAAACACAGCTCTACTAATTTGTTGATAGCTTTGTATTTTACATCTATTAGTTTGTACTTTGGCTGCCAAGAGCAACAGCCAGCCACATCACAAACAATGTTGTGATCTGCACACACTGACTCCAATACCAGTGTTTCAATCTTCTCCATTGAAGGTTTGTAGCAGAATGAAAATGATCTCTGTATGTGTGGAATAAGAAATAGAGATTCTGATTGATTTACAGATGTCCTTGTCTTGGGTACAATTATGCTGCCCTTGACCTGTCCCTGGCACATCTACTGATGAGAACAGGAAGACATTCATATTCATACCATTGCAATGCGTGTCATCATTTTCATATAAACTCTGAATGTCAACTAGGTGTTCCATATTTAGACAGCCCGCGTGTTGCTGAATGATTTTCTCTCCTACTCGCTCCTCATCAGCCACATACTAGCTGTGCCATTTCCTCCTTTGATTGCTGATTGCTAGGAAACAATCTGTAAAATTGCTTTTACCTCAGGGCCCAGGAGGGACGACAGCGATGTTAATGATCTCCCTCAAATGGAGACGTTCTGCCTTTCCAGACCCTCATCGATGTGAGACCAACCCGAACACCATCAATCACTTCATGGAGCTCTTCATGCCTTAAATTGCAGGGGTTAGTATGAGACTAATGCACACGTGTAAAGTGTAAAGACATCTGTAAAAACATCAGTGTTACAAGAAGTACAAAATACTGGTTTGGATTTGTACAATGAGTTTTGACATTAAAACCCATGATGCACCCATTTACTCTGGCAGTATCCATCCATCATACATGCATCCATGCATCCATCTACTGACATGATGAATTAAACAGCATCAGTGCAATTATCTGGATGGAGTGAACTTAGTGTACGGACAGTCAGTGCCCGGATTCCCATCCAGAGCTATTTAAAGCCCCATACTTCTGCAGTCAAGCAGGTACATGGAAAGATTCTATCATATATAACAAATCATGATTATATAAATAATGATTTTAATTATTTCCACCTATACTGTATATACTATTTATACATACATATACCCACATTTGTATTTACATATCATCAAAATAATTTGCAAACATGTGGGTTTAAGGATAGAGGATGTTGCATGCTGTACAGCTTGTAAATCTACTTGAGTAAAATGTACTATTTGTGATTATGGGCTGTATAAGGGCTGGGATGGACTTGACATTAAATGACGGGCTACAATAGGCAGACTGCACAGGACACGCCTCCCAACAAACTGAGTCAGCTGTAACAACAAATGAAACTTACCAAATGAGCAGAGAGGTCAAAACTCCCTCAAAGTAATAAATAAACAAATGGTTGAAACATCCAGCTTCTTCTTCAAAAAGGTAACAGTATGAATTCAAGCTTCAGCAGACATTAAAAACGAATAGTATACATCCAACTAGCTTCACCGCTGTCTCCTCAGTCTGCTCATTTTCCTTCCTTTCCTTGTGTGTCTTTACCCTCCTAACTTCCTGGTCTTCTAGAGAGGTACAGCACTGTATGCCGTCAGTGGTCTGAGGCAACATGCAGCTTCCATTAATGTGTCTCACTTCATCTCAGGTTAAATAGAGTAACTGATTGAACACTAATTGGCCTTTTTTATTATTATTTCCCTTCTCTTTTCCCCTACAGGCTCTCAGAGGAGCCTGTCAATCTTTACCTACTGTATCTACACTTCCTCCATCTGTCTGTTTGCTCTCTGCCTCGCTGTTATCGGTCTCCTGTCTTTCACTTGCTGTCTGTATGCTTACTTCCCCTCTCTCTGTCTCTCTCTCAACCTCCTGGTGACCCAGTCACTCTGGTTTTCATCCCAGCTGTCAATTTGCTGTGCTGCTTTACAAAGAGATAAGCTCCTTGAGAATGGTGCCTGTCATCCCCTGATACTTGTACTTGTACAAAACCAAGCAGGAACGTGGTTAAAGTCACCTGAAAATTCTCAAGAGCATTTTTTTTCTAGTCTGAACTTGATTCTATCATATCATCATATGTTTGTCTGTAACAGGTCTTGCGACTAACTTCTGATAGCAAGTAGGCTACTGCCAAATACTACATTTGATAGTATTACTGTGACTGAAAGCGATCAGATTGAATGCAAAGTACATTTTACCCATCATGGTATTTGCGCGGATGTAACCTGTAAATGTTTTTACAGTCTGTTTATTTACCCTATACAGCCAGTGTAGTGTTTACCTAGGTTACAGTGTTAAGTAGGCCTAGCTAAAACAACACCGCCCTGCACAATTAAGCTACACAGAATATGGACAGAGAAATGTCTCAGCTTATTGGGCAGACTGATTAAAGATGCTATCTGCTGCATGATATCCTCCACTAAGAGCCAGAAGCTATAGGAGCAGAGGCTAATCTGACTTTAATTGCCGTCTCCTTTAAATGTATATTAAATGTATATACACATGTAATCACAGCTTGCACAACTGTTTCAAGAAGCTTGTAATCATGCTGGAAGTCTGTGTGTGCGTCTCCACATTCACCAGGTGGAGGTGTACGCAATCAATAGCTTTATTTTGTCCACGTCGATGCCGACAAGACAAGAGGCAAACAGTCAAACACGCGCACTTGCTTACTCGCACATGCACACAGACATCATCACAAACCACAAGAAGCCTGTCTGAGACTGCTGCCTCTTTGTCTCGTTATTATGATTAATTTAAGCAGAAGCCCAACAGGAATCGAGGCTTCGTTAGGCAAAGCCTTCCTGTTTTCCACCATGAATGTAATTGAACGTAAACAAATATTCGGCAGTAGACAAAGCGGCCTCGGAGGGTCTTCGTTACCACTTCCTACTAATAAATCATTATGTTTTTTTAGAATGACTCTCTGGGCCTTTTGGTTGTTAAATAAATGTGGCCAGCGAAATGTGACGTCTTGAATATTAAACTTGTATATATAATAATATATTCAACATTCGGTCAAAATAGCAGCTAAGTGTTGAGGTGAATGCATTGATTTGAGTTCATATAATGTGTATTGAGTCTCATTTACCGCGTGGTGCCGATTCTTTCAGATAGGGGTACCTTCAGGGCCAGCACAATGGAAACCAGTGTAGAAATAATACCAGTGTACTGTGTGCTTCATTAATGCTACCCGGAGCATGTGGAGGAGAGACAGTGCCTTTATTTCCCTGGATCACCCCAGTGCCACTGAAAAGCAAACAGCAGGAGTGTATCACTCATTAACACATTTCTCCCACAAAAGGGAAAGCTTCCTAAACAGAACTACGCTTGTGGCAGCAACAAATGGAACGGAAAAGCTGGACCCTTTTCTTTTTTTCAAAGTGTGACATGTTTGCAAATTAACCGCAAGCATGCATTTTGTGCTTTGCTTATAAATTCTCTTTTATATTAATTTGCTGTAAGTGGTAAAAACAGAGTGAATTTCAGCAATAGCTCTATATGACTGCACCCCCGACTGAGTGTTGGCTTTTCATCCCTGGCACCATGCTGTGGTGAGTATGTCCGAAAATGTGCAAATTCATCTATAATGAAGAGTGCAATAAAGTCTCTGCAGCGTTTCATGAAACAAAAGATGAAACAAAAACAAGCTGGAGGCCAAACACAAAGCACAGCCTCACAGATCTGCTAGCATAGCTTTAGACTCTTGTTTTAACTATAGAATGTGCCGCACAGTGTGTGTGTGTGTGTGTGTGTGTGTTGAATGAGAAAGAACAGGTGCTTCCTCCTTTTGCAGCTTTTATCCACTGGCCTTTCCCCTTAAGAAAATGACCTCACATGTACTAATATCAAAAGCAACACACACACACACACACACACACACACACACACACACACACACACAGTGTGCAGATATACTTTTTTATTATTATTTTTAGGTGCTTGAGTCATGGCAAACCCCATTGTTCAAGATTAACACACTTGTTCAAAGCTGTTCATGAGGAGTTTGATAAAGCCTGAAAAGGCAGAAATAGCCTCAGTCGCTGTTACGGGCCACATGTTTTGAGCTATTTTAACATGGCCTTGACTCATACAAAAAACAATGTTTTCTTCTCCTCCGTCACAATTGTAAAGGTTTGAATAGAGACACTGATTGTATCGCATTTTCCCACTGTGCTAATTGTCTAATAAGTGCTAATAGCAACATGCAGGCGACTCAGGGTGTTCAGGACAAACAGAAATGATTTATTTTGCGAATGCAATCAGCAAAACAAAAGACACTTGGTAACTCTTAATTCCAGTCCGATAGTGTTAATAGGGCGTACATAGGGTCTTGTCTAAAACCTTGTTAATTATTGGTATTAGTTTTGGACTAATTAAACATGAGAGTTGTTGTGTCGTTGTATAGAGTCGGGAATTTCAAATAGAAATCTGCAAAAGGGGCAGATTATTACTTTAAAAAGTGAAGCATCTAAAGCTCGTCTCTCGCTGGAAATTGCTACTGCGAGAGACAAGGTCAACATTCAGCTCGTCTCTTTCAGCCGTCACTCTTGACACAGACACAGGAGGAGTTTCCACAGGATGGGTGACTCAGCACCGGCACGTGCAAGACAACCCTGTTAATGGCTTTCCAGTCCGTGCATAACTTCCCAAAGAGCTTCTGCAGCCAGCAGAGAGAGGTTGGCTCTGCTGCAGATGAAGGCAGGAAGACAGGTCTGAGCTGCAATGGGCTACTATTGAAGGAAACAGGAACACATCGGTGTATCGCTGCAGGTGCTGCTGGCATCTTAATGGTTATACAGTCTGCAGTCTAACTACTCTTGACAAAGTTCACAGACTGAGCCACATCCTCTATATGAAGGAAGAGGAAACTTGTAGTTGTAAGTCATTTATCATCTCTATAGGACCAGTAGGAAATACTTCAATGGCGTGCTAATGGATGCAAATACATGAAATGGAAAAATACTTTTTAAGGGGCTTTAAAGAATACATAAATATTCACAATTATGCCAACAAGTTGACCCTTGATTATTTTTTTCATTAGCACTATTTATACTTTGCATTAATGCAACAGAAATCCCTTATTACTGTAACAGTTCAATTTCATTTTCAAGCTGCACAAATACATTTTTTTCTTTTATCAGTCAGTCAGTCAAAAGATTGATTCTTCACACATCCTCAGAGTCTTCAAACAGAGTGCTTGGATTGTTGATTTCATTTACGAATGAAGCTTTAAGCTGCAAATACAATCAGGCTGGGATGGTGCTTAATGCATTGATAGTATTCTCAAGAAGAATCCATTAGCACTGTCTTCTTTCCCTGCAGCTTTGTTCAATTTGCTGGGAATGTTGCACGAGTTGCATTTGTTCTGCTCATATATGTGTGGATTATAAAATGTGTTTTTAATACATTTTTGGGATTTTGTTAAAGTGTCAATGGTGTTTATAATTGGGTTGTCTGTGACCTATCTGACCTGCAATAAACAACAGCTGTACACGATCTCCAGGAAATAACGTGTTTTTCGTTTGAAGTTAGATTTTCAACTCTTAACTTAAGTTACAATCATTAATTCATCTTTTCTGCTTTTCCACACCAGCGTGTGGCTGGTAATGCTTTAACCTTGTGAGTCTGTGTGTGTCATCATGTTAAAATGTGGTCCTGGATACCCCTGCAAGCTTTGAGTATATGCCAGGTCACGAAACTTGGATGAGGTCCGATGCCTGATTCGTTGTCGCAGCTTGTGGTATCCCATCACAAGATGGTCTCAAGATGCTTATCCAAAGTGACTCCTGCAGACCTCAGTATAAAAGAAAAAGCTGCAGGCAGCAGTGGTGCTGTTATTAGACCCTGTATTGGTCCCTGTGGAGCTGACTTAGTTGACTAAATATTAAATGACGAGGCTCTCAGTAACAGTATATACTGGATATACAGACTATTACATAGAAGTAGAATAGGATTAAGATTAGTTCATTAATCATCTTAAGACACGGAAACAAAGTCACAAATATCCCATTATTTAGCTTTCATTACCATGTGATCTGAATCTGGATATCCTTGCTGGGTCATTTGGTCAATAGACCACATGCTTCAGAAAAAATCAGCCTAACATGTTGAACAGTCACTTTCCTACCTGGCAAAAACTAAAAGTAAAAGCATATCAATCAGGAGAGACACATCAGATAATTGTTTATTATTAACAGATGATATGTGATGATAAAGTCTTGGCAGAGTCTTTGGCGCTTGAGATTTGTAATCGAGGGGTGTCTGCCCTGAGTAGCAGCAAGATAAATCTCCCGTGGAGTCCAGACACTCATCATTCTATCAGCCTCATTAGCCACCACGGCTAATGAGGCTGATAGAATAATGAGTTGATGAAGCTGATGGATCTGCAAAGATTGGGCGGAGACGGATAGGTGGAGGGGCACGTAACAGCAGCATGAATGTACTGAAGGTAGAGAGACAATCATATTTAAAAGAGACAGCAGCAGGATGATAGGCTAATGTAATTGTTTCGTTGTGCTATTGGATAGAAGAGACCAGCTGACCAGAACAGCTGATATCATGATTGACAGCCCCGAACAATGGCAGCAAGGAAGTTATGAGTGAGAATGCGGAAAATTTGCATATTGACATCTGATCACAATGCAGGCAAAATTGAGATAATGCAGACTCTTATAATACCAGGTGGAAATGCGGATGTTATTGTCCAGATAGAAATCACGTCAAACCAGGAAATGGGGCCAGAATCACCGAAGCGTCCCTTCCAGATCATTGGCATCATGGTTTTTCTCTCTAGTATACTGTGTCTGGAATCATTTAGGCCATTTCAATTGTCACAAGGAAGACTGACCTCTTTGATAAGCTTTTTAATATTTCAGATACCCCTTTAAGACAGTCAGTACCAAGGTACTACAAGTAGTATTGTGTTATATAATGTATGTGGTCACAGTATTATTCAGTTTCAATCATGACTTAAGTTACCATCACAAATCTAATTACAGGGCTGTTACATCAATACAGGCTAATGATGTTACAGGATGTTGTTTCAAACCAAATTAACTGGACAAATATACAATCAATCTTACTAAGTCTCGCCAATGTATTGCTGCCCTCAAGTCTAAATGTAACTCTTAACATGTGATGAACTCATGCTGTCTTGGTGGAGTCAGAGGAGAGAACCTTCCTAGAATTCAGACACAGCTTGCCCGTCTTCCTCCCTTGTGTTGACTTCAAAGTTGCATTGTCTGTTGATTTGATGGAACACATTCCCTGATGTACAGAGTTAAATTCACCTCAAGCTTCTTGACCCACTGCTTTCTGAATCCTTTGTTCTTTCTTCACAAAAGACTCAACAACTCCCCTATGAATCCTTGCAATTTCCCTGAGGTCTCCCCTATCTTTACGCCAAAATGAATCTGATATTGGCTTTTTTAAACCCGTCTGCAGATAGGTGTTATCGTCAGCCCAGAATCGTAGCACAGTCTACCATATATAAACTCACAGCCTAGTAAATGTCAGCTCTTCCAGACACTATTCATGTTATTATTGACTGCCATGACTTGTTGGGTACAGTATGGAATTTCAAAATGACACTGGTTAAAGGCTCGCCACTAACCACCAGCGCAAATGTATACATCACTAAGGTATACACAAACAAATCTTTTGCATTGTTTTCAACTTTATTTTTATTTTGCAAATTCACACCCTGGACCAACAGCAAGCCATCTTAACAGTGCTGGCATTAAGAGAACGGAGGGCTGGAGAGTCCCAATTAGAAGAAGCTATCGTAGCTTATTGTTGAGGCAAAACCCTCCACATGAGTATAAACATGGAAAAGGAATTGTATGCAGAATTTTATGTGTCAGGAGTTTGGTAACTGATAGGTAGCAGGCTATCTAACTAACTGCTTTATTTATATTTGCTAATGTTACGAAATTATTTTACCAAATTATTTAATTTTATTTATTTATTATTTTATTTTGATCATATCGACTGTTTTTTATCGCTTCATCTGTTGTACTGTTTAACTGGTTGAACTCTTACCTTAGCTGTCGTTATTATTGCCTTGCTTTTGCTGCTTTGTCTGTCAAAGCACTTTGTAAACTCTGTTTTTAAAGGTGCTATATAAAATAACTTATTATTATTATTAGCTAGCTCGAATAACTTTTTTTCACATCTTCAATGACTCTTCATTGATTAGAAATTGTGAACTAAATGCAAATAAATGGCAGTGTATACAGGAAACAGAAAGAGTTTTGGAGAGCTGCTGTTACTGACTATTTCCTGGCTAGTTACGGGAGTTAGCTCAGCGATTACTTCCTACATCTCCAAGGTTCAAGCACCACCTATTGCGCTAAAACATTTGCACACTTCTGGTGTGACCGCGCCCTTACTCTCACGACAAGTTAAAAACTCTCCTATCATTTCAGACATTGATATTTCTTCCTCACACCCAGCCTTAGCTCCTTTGGGCTTGTTTGCACATACTGCCTGTTGCTGAACCCTGTTTCAGCTATCGACCACGTAAACTTTCTTCTCACATAACAACAGTAAATCACTTGCAAATGAACTTGCAGCTCATCCAATTCCCTTCTCTCCATTCTTCTCTCCAAAGTATGCCAAATCTTGGAAAGCAAGAAAAATATGTAAAGTAGATATATATTTACCTCCAGGGTTCTGTGCGAGCATTTGTGAGCAGAGGATTATTGCCAAAGAATTCAAATAAGCATGTATCTGAGGTGCATACAAAACCACCTGAAAACAGTCAATGTATCCAGCTCGGAGACTCTGAAATGAAAACACAGACTGCATCAGTTTCCACCAGGACTGCCAAATGAGAATAACTTAAAAGATACTAAATTATAAGCACAGGAATATTAAACACATTTAGTTTGAAATAAAAAAAACAAACAGTTGGCTGTTGTCAATACCTGTCTTTCTTTAAGGGAAGGAGACAGATCGTTGTGTCATTGTGTATGTACAATAAAATGATTGTCTTTCTCCAAAACTCATTTGGCAAACTGTGTACGATCTCTGCAGCGTGTCAGCTCTGTGACAATTTGTCACAGAGGATGAAGAAATCGTCTGATCCGGGGAGCCGATCGATGATCGCTGTTGCAATTAAATTCAAAGCCATTTAAGTAGACAACTTCGTGGAGGAACAACATTTAAACGTTTTATTACGGGAAACTGTTTAACTTTGTGTATAAATACCTCTGGAGTTATAAAAGCCTTGTTATGAGCAGATGTGTGTTGGTGGATAGCCTGCTTCTTTTTCACATCTTGTGAGCGAACGCACTGGATCCGGATGGGAGCAACGATATCCAACCGGCTATATTTTCTTTATCTAACATCTTTGAAAATTGGGAATGACAAGGGAGCACTCTTGGATGACTGCAGTCCAGACAGCAGGAAAATGGCTGTCATCAGTCATAACCAGTATAGGAGAGGAAGCTATTGGCACATACTGAGCCAATAGAGAATAACTACAGCTGGAAAGATGCGAGAAAAAAACATACTGACAGGACTTTCCTCTTCCCTACAATACAAACGGCTAATATTACACATCCCTTCTGTATGTACAATAAGAAAATCATGCGTAAGTAGACAGAATGATCTGCTTCAGCTTCACTCTCGAGAGGCCACTCTGCCATCATCATGTCTTGTACTTGTCTGTAGACAGCATCTCCGCGAGTGAGAAGTTGTAATTTACTCCGTCAACCGTGCAATGCTGAGCCTGGCAGCTGCTGTTTATTGTGTGTCACAGGGTGGCTTCTACTGGTTGACACTCAGTGTGCACTCATCCATATTGTACAAGCATCCACTTGGGGATTGTATAAAAAACTGCTGCCTATTTTGTTAAGAAACAAGATTACATTTCATTATGCATTTCACCATTTCATAAAAAGGCAATATTAAAAATGGTCTCCGGTGTAACAATGGAGGATATGCAGGATTATTTTGTCAACAATGTATAGCTGCTTTTGGACAGTGTGATATGATTTCATGCATTCGTATTCTGACTTAGCGTTATGATTTACATTTTTATCTACACAAACAACATTCATGTATAACAACATTCATGCATTTGAAATGTTTCTACTGGAGCATGATTAACGGGATAAGCAGGCAGCCGAGCTTTGACATTTACATACGTTGCCCCCAAAACTGCTGATCCAGCTCTATTATGAAAACAAAAAACATTTCGGATGATGGATGCTGGGAACTACAGTGTAAAAAATGGGAAAAGCCCAAAAACTTGATGCTCAAAAATACTGTGTGCTGCTAGACAAATTAGCAATTCATGAAAAATGAGTGAACTTAATATATTTTTGTCAGGGTAGACCATGGAATATTAAAGCCCTCAGGTGAAGCCAAAGATATATCTAATAGCTGGTCTGAAAATGATGATAATGCATCAGGGATAAACTGATTTTACATAGTCAGCATATTCTAGTCATGAGGAGTACCACTCAGTCTATGTAAACAGTTGTTTAACGTCATCCATGAGACTACAATCTCTTAACAGAAAAATTGCACATAGGAAGTATACGAGCCGGTGGATTTTGACATTAGCCCATACTAGAGACTCAGTTTACTAACCCCCACTTTGTCCCGCTCACTTTTATCATTTCAGCTTGATTTTCTTCCAAACATTCTTCTCTTACTGACCAGCCACCACAGTCCAAATGACAGGAGGTCTGAGTTGATGAAGATTCTGATACACCTTCAGTTATTAACGTGCGCTCAAAGCAATAACAAGCGGAACCTCCAAAGCAATTTGCTCTCGCTCTCTATATCTACTGTACATTTGAATAAATTGTTCCCCTCCCTAGTTCGGACACCTAACCGACCTTGCCCCTTTAAATGCATTTTGACTGACACACAGTTGAACCAAGCGGAGAGTTTTTGTTAAACATATTTTCTCACTATTTAACCAACTGAGGGTGTTTGGTTTGATGTCAATGCTGGAGGATTTGGTTCTACTGGCACTCACTTTCCAGACACAGTTCTCAAATCAGTCCATGATATTTTCATATTGTAGACCCTCCAAGTAAATGCCAAAACAGTGAACTGCACAATATAATCAATTCATAAGTGGATGACAAACCTACTACACTAACCTCTACATGTCTTTGTGCCTCTTTGCATCTCTTAGAGTTCACTTTGAATGATGCTGTGCGTGTGTGGGGTGCATCATCCTCCTCCTCCCACCAACTGTCTATACCCTCTCTCTCTCTTTTCAATCCCTCCCCCATAGTCGCCTTCATTCCTATTATTACCTTTCGAAACACCGCTTTTCTCTCTCTCTGTCTTTCATGGCTTTGTGGCGTATCTGTCCTCTTATCTCCCCTGCTGCTTCTTCCACCGATACCTCTCATTTTCTCCTGTCTCTCCTCTGTCTCCTCCTGCCCTCCTGTATGCAACATCCTCTCCTGCGATGCCTCTTGTTTTTGCAGCGGTCTCAATGGATCCATCAAGGGTCCCTTTGTTTGTGGCTTGTGCGTGTGTGTGAGAGAGAGAATAGTATGCATACAGTAATTTCCCTGAAGACAAATGGTGCTGTAAGTACACAAAGGGTGAAATGGTGAAATACAAAAATGGCTCTCATCATGATATGCATTACCATAAATGCCTCTGGGCAGCCTGTGTGCATTATTCACATGATGTTTGCGTGGCGGGTTATCTGAGTGGATGCAGCGTGAGGCTTGAAAAGCTGAGGAATGATTTCGTCAAGTTTTAAATTGGCGGCCATTTGTCATGATTACACCGAGCTCCAGTGGATGTCGCCCTGCCGCGGGTGATTGTTCTCTAGAAGAAAATAAATATCCTAAACCATGACTTGTAGACGGTGAGATGTGTTGCGGGACGTGCTGCTTCTAAATGATTTTCTGCTTCTGGAAAATTGCCACTGCTCCATACCTCTCTTTGCATGCTTGCTGTCCAGGTGAACACGATGATGTGAGTGTATCCACAGCGGTAAACAGGGTGATGTGACGCATGCAGCTTTGTCTGACCTCCTGACTTCAAAATTGGTTGAACCTGCACCTGAGGCCAGCTTGCTGTCCACCTCAACAATGTGAAGGGAATGGATGTCAAGCTTTATCCCAACCTGAGTGATGCCAGCTGACTTCTGAAATACACTGATACGTTATACAGATAGGCACACCTGCAAAAAAGATGAACATTGGGAGATGAAAATGACAATGAAGAAAGAGGGGAATCTTTGAAGGACCTGAGATTGGTATGGAAGCCAATTTTTCGCCAGCTAAAATAACTAAAACAAATACAAATTCTATCTAAATAAAAACAAAACAACTGGATTGCATAGACTTGCAGTTTATGCAATTTGAAGTTTTAATCTTTTTACCCCTGGAGTGTTATTGTTTTGAGGTGGAAACAGCAGACACAGGGTCCCTGTGGGAGGTTTAAAATCTCCTTTGATACTCACGGAAATGAAGTTAATTAAAGCAGTTGGACAGCTCTTTAAGGCGAAGTGAGGCATCACAGGTTTTACATCCTCCCCCACCACACTGGATGGATTTTCTGGGCCAACTCTGATTTACACTGAATTACCAGGTTCTTAGATACCTTGACGATCTTATGCAATCCACATGCATTAATAATACTACAGCACTGCAAAGTTCAATTTTGAAAGCTTTATTATTTTCAGCTTTTGTTCACCACCATTTTTAAAACAGAATGAGTGGGACAGAATGGTACTCCTTTTAATATGTAAAAAAGAATATAACATGTTGGTTTAACCTTAACTTTAAGAGAGTTAATGTTCTCTCTGTGAACTCTGTTCCCACTGGTACACATATTTCCTTTTCAAATCAGTTTCACTCCATGCCTCTCCTTTCTATTATAGTAGGCTGTTTAATGGTGCCTTAATAATACATTTATTTTTCTAATTGTTGAAGTCACTGACCGAACACAATGTGTACAGCATGGCATTGCTTTCTCTGAGACCTATTGTACGAAAACACAATTAGTCTCACACAGAACACAGGGCCTAATCAGACGTTTGTATCATACATTTAAATTGTAAATGTGTGTTTTTTCCTGTTGCATGGTCTCAGCTGCTACCTTCTGTTGGCAGACTTTTACAATTGGCTTCCTCAGGCGGTTTCCATCAAGCCCAATTTACAGTTTGTTTATGTAAATGTATAATCCTGGCAAAGCCTGTGAGTACTGAGAGACGCTCTGAAAAGCTCTGAAAGCAGTAAGTTGATGTACAGCAGTATATACGTTTGTTTTTTCTAGTTTACAGATTAAGTTTAGTTGAGGCTGTAATAACGGATGGATGGGGGGGGCAACAACCAGTATCTCTGCCTCAGGGGGGGAAGTTGAACTCTCGCAAAAACACTGTTTTACCCAGGATGGATCCATTCTCGTCTGCTGTGTTAGCATTGCGCGTTTTTTATTGATGGTGAGATGAAGTTGATTATTCCATGAGCTGCCCACCTCAGTTACATAGTAGGATTGGACAGTGTTTGAGCGTGTCTGATTATTTTCATTCAAACAAGAAGAGCGATAAGTGAGTGTTCCTCTTGTTGTTTTCGAGGCATCTCTTTTACAGCAAATCACTCTGAACAGACAGTGGAACTAAAACCCAGAACAACATAAAACTATTTAAATTAATATTTAACCAGACTGACTCAAGGCTGTGTAAGGAAATGACATTCAAGTGATTTTATCAAATATTTAAAAATATTTACTGCCTCCAACTAAGTTTTAGCGATCTTTCTAATAAGGATAACATATCATGAAGGCACGATGACAACGTAGCTCCACCGTTTCCTCTGCAACTCGACAATGGGACGGAAATAGAAATAGAAATGATTAATTGTTGGAGCAGAACAAAGACCTGAAATCGCCATGCCTAGGAGATGACTTGGGCAGAATTTGCATGTTTTTAATCCTAGTTGAGCCTTAAATATACCTCATATAATCAGTATCCACACTCCAAAAATAGTCTGTGAATGTAGGAAAAACTGTGTTCATCATATCTAAGCCACCTTGCAGTGAGTATAGTGGGTTTCTCCACATGCTGATTAGGCTCTAATAAGAGCCATACTCTACCTCAAAGGTTTGGTTTGAAGCATGTTCAACAAGTGGAGCTAATAGAGCTTATGTAGCAACGGATTACGATATCTGCTCGACTAAATTTGGGTGACCTTTTTTTTCAAACCCCCAAACCGGGACCACACGTTCATGCAGGCGCTACACGCACCATAGGCGTTTTCATCAGGGTGGTGGTCAAATATTTCAGCACTTAACACACCTGTCGACTCTTCAACACCATGGACAACAAAGAAAACGTTTTTTTTTCACCCAAAATCTGAAAATGTAATCAATTTGAAAACTGTATGATAACACTAATGAACACAAACACAACGATTTTATTGGTGTAATCGAACATGTTTCATTATTGAAATGGCTGTGAGACATTCTCTTTTGGAGTTTTTCAGGACAGGCTATGAAGTCAGTCAGTTTCCAATCCCTAATCATTTTTGAGACAAACTTGGAAAGTCAGCATCAGACAGAGCGGGTTTAGAATAAAAGACACAAAGAGTCAGAGAGAAGAGGGTGACAGAGGGCCCCTAGCAGCATTGTTGGTTTGTCATTGCTCTACACATCACAGCCCTGTGTGGATAACAGACACAAACTACTGCACTTTACGGCATTAAGTATTGATATTCATCTTCACTAATGGATGAAGACATTTGTAATATGACTTCTTTTTTACAATTGATCAAATAATAAAAGCTGGAGACTATTACAATCCGATCAAAGAGAACAAACTCACACCCAGATAAAAAAGACTGTGAAGAAAAACTGACATGTTATTTTAATTCATGTTCAATCAATTCAACAGCATTATTAAAAAAGCTGTTTCATTCTTTTGATTGGCAGAATGCCTCACCAGCGGCATGCCATCTCAACATCTACTTCTCTCAGTATGAAATTAGGTTATTATGTTCAAGCCATTGTATTATCTCATAATCGATCTGGTTCAATACCTTTGTGGGAACAATGCTGTTAAAAGAAATGTTCGGAGGAGTCCAGGAATAGTGGATGTTGTTGAGACTCGCTGGTTGGATGGAAGCTTTCGTGTAAGCACCCGGTTGCTTCTCCTGCCGCTTCTCTATTTCTAGGTTTCATTTTTCCTCCCACAATGTTGAAACACATTTACTCAGAACTTGAATTAATTCCCTCTTTGTTCCATATTGCTTGCCTGTCTGTCATTGTTCTCTTTTCTCTCCACTATGGTGTACGCACACTCTTTTGTCTTGCTGGGTCATTTTCTATGTTAAGCACAGATCAGCTCACTCTGAGTCAGCAAGGAAGGGGTTTCAGTGCTTTTTCCATTCTCTACCATCCGTCTTCTCTTACTAAATCCAGCAGTATATCCATTAGACACAAACTGGGACCTTTGCAGCAGAAGCTTCTCATTCCTGTATAGAATACAGAGCTGAAAATGGCTGAACACAGCTATAGGAAATCATAATAATATCTGTCAAATTATGATGGATGATCAGAAAGCTTGCGGATGCGAAAGAAATGCAAAATAGATGCATTTCTATCCATCACCCATAAGCTGTCGTAAAGCGGCTAAAACTTAATGTATGTAGGGTGAAAGCGTTGACGGTAGATTGTTTCAATGTCCAAAAAATAATGGGGTTCTTCAACCTGTAACTAAAAATCCTTCACATTGCATGACATGTTTGCCCTGACATGTTGCTACAAAGAAATTAAGCTGTTTTTTGCCGAATGTTTATGACTTAATACTCGGTATTTTTACTTTTATTACAATATTCAATATTGAGACTTTAATCTCATGAAATGTTTTTTAATACATTTTACTACTTCGGTCTCATCATTTAAATATTTGTTGTCCATAAATATATGATTTTCAATCATATTTACCTCAAAAGTATGATTTCATTATCATATTATTTTATATTATAAAATTAAATTTCCAGAATATTGTGACTTTGACCTCAAATTAACACAATATTTCCCATTCATCATGACTTTATTTTCATAACAACACAATTTCTCCTAATAAAATTGTTACTCTTCCTCATGATATCAGAATTTTCTTTTTTGTAAAACTGTGTGTCACATAACATTGCCACAATTTGTTTGTCAAAATATTGTGATTCATCTCTTTCAGTGCATTGGCAGTGAATGCTGACATTAAACAGAACTTGTACCCGGCAAAATTCCTTGGAGGCTGGGCCGTAAAACCCTACCTCATAAGAAACAATGTAGACAGAGTAGAATGTGTCACTATGCAGACACATTTTAAATGTCCTGTGATGTTCGTTGACAGCTATGCCTCCTGAAGACAAATCAAAAAACATTTCTGGAGAGTCGTGAGAAAAAAAAGAAGCTGGTGGGGTTGTTAAATGTTGTCTCTCACGCTCGTCTCCCTGCTCCGTGTGTTCACATACACCAACACATTCAGCCAAGCATATCACTTCCTGACATGTGTGTGTGTACCAGCACACACATTGCAGGGTTATCTCAACCCAGCAGGTGCATAAGTAAAGGTAAACTTTGACTCATTATTTTACTTCGCTCCACACACACACACACACACACAATGCCGTAACAGCGGGAGGTAGGGGTCGTGGTCACTGCCAGCATAAACTAAGGCTCATTACTGTACCTTCCCATCAGCACGCCAGACCAGAGATGAATAAGAAAAGGCAACCATGAGTAGGAAACCATTTACCGTTATACACAGGTCAGCGGATTCTGACCTCGTCCATCTGCACCAGCACATGTGAACTGAGACAGGACAAGACACTGTGGTAAAGAAGCTATTAAGGCGAGGACTTTGGCCTCCCCTGTGTTTATGCACATGTGTGACGCTTTCTCAGGAAATAGGTTTGAGCCTTATCAGGACAATAGAGAGTAACAAAGCAAGCAGAAACTTATCAGCAACGGAGCACTAAAAGAAGAGGGTTTTTTTCCCAATCACCAGTTGGTCTGGTCTAAAAGGTTGCTATAGCAGTTTTCGACACACTTGGGCGAGTTCACGTGGCCCTTGCATGCGAGATGTACAGTACCGCTATGGACAGGAAACCGGAACATCTGTTCCAGAAATGAGAAAACCTCATTCAAAATCCCACTGGCACTTTTAACTACGCTAACAACTAAAAATCCAGCCTTCTCAAAAGTAGGTTGTGTGTGTGATTCACTTCATATGTTTAGAAAATGATCTAATATTGTATATTTAATATTTCTGTTTTTAGCTGCCTCTTACAAACATCAACAATGAACCGTTTCATCATCAATTATCCTCGTCAAGAAGAACCAGGAAATAGTGACATTGAGTAAGTGGAGGTAAGAGAGAATGGTGGGGCGAGACCACCTGTGGAATGATACAGTAGCTCCTCTGGCGCTGCTCACTCCTGGCACTGGTGCCAGCTACGTTAGCTGGCTAGCAGCCAGAGGAAAGCCCCCAGTTATGCCCCTAAAGATCCCATTCCTACACGAGTAACAAATATGTATGTATGTATTATGTATACATATATTTTTGATATGTTGATGATTTTAAAGAGAACAATGACTGACTGGCTATAGTTCTCCTCATGAAGTTAAACCAAGGTTAAAAGGTAAATACAGAAACTGCTTCTTAGCCCACAGTCTGAGTGGAAACACACATCTTACAAATGATGATGTTATGTGTGCAACTACAACATCTACAGACTTTGAGGTGATAAAACAGTGTAACGTTTATCCTGAACTAAAGTCAAGGATTCTGCTCCTATTCTTTTTGTCTTAAAATGAAAACATGCACTGATTTGCTTTTTATGGACAATTTAATTTGGAATTCAATTACAGTTATATGGTAACAGCTAGTGAGGAAATGAGAAGGAAGAACGAGAAGAGAAACTGCTCACACTCAAGTGAGGTAAAAGCTACTTTACAGCCAGTAAATACAACATTTTCTTCACCTTATAAAAGATATTGCAGAAGCGCTGAGTCAAGTCTGAGATTGTAGGGCATAGACAAATCTTTGTTTCCCTCCTACAAGGACAAGAAAAGGCCATTAGATATTAGAGTGCCACTGACCTGCTCCGTGGGCTGACTGGGCTCTGATGACATTTGTCAAACACACATGCTTTGTGTAGGCTGAGGACGCAGGTGTTCAGCTGCTCCTAAAAAAAACTTGGAGCGCAACCTGTCAAATATCATCGAGCTGGTTGATGTGTAATTGCAGAAAAACGGATTCTCGCACAGACATAGCTGCCATGTTAGGTGAGGTGTTCAGACGGAGCGGTGGGGGAGATAAGACGAGTCAGACACAGACGCCGTATTTACAGGAGGTTTAAAAAGTCTTATCAGCACAACACCTCACTGCTATCTAAAGTCTTCAGAGTTCCGTCTCTCTCTGCGTGTGTGTTCCCCGAATGCCCTAAAAACCGTGGTATCAACCAGGCATCAGAAAGCCCAGAAAGACATACACCATCAACAAACTCAGCCCGTCAGATTGACTGCGTTATGATGGAAGACAGCAATATGAGTCCCGAGCGTAAATGTGAGAATTTGCATTCGTAACTTAAAGTCTTTTCTGTTTCCTCAAGGCGTTCATTATTCTCTGTGTCACGCAATAAACAAACCACAGACATACACAGTTGAGATTGATGTCTTTCATAAGAGCAGATATAATGATGACAAATGTTACAGCCAACAATCCACATACATCTACAAACACATCCATTACACAACATCTGTAATCTATCACCTAAGTTATCAGGGGACATGTCATATGTGGGGTTGCAGGAGAAAAGAAGGTCCTATCCCCTTTAAATGGGACCCTGTGAATCTCCCGTGCTTGCCCATTAAAATGCCGGTGCTGCCACAGAAACTTCTCCAAACACAGGAACTGAAGAACTGAAAGTGGGACATGTACAACTTCATAAACGTTCCTTCAACAGAGACAAAGTGACCTTATATCATTTGGAGGTAAATTCTCACGGAGCTGAAATGCCAGAACTTTAGGGGGATGATATATTAATAGGAAACCAAAGGACACACAGACACAGTTAGTGACCAAAGTGCAGCAGCGAAAGAGATCTTTTTCTCAGGGGTTGGTGGAGATCAAACCAAAGCTATAAAGACAGTGATTATCACATGTTTAAGGCTTTTTGCTGTTGCACCCAAATTACCAAAAACTCTGTTAACGCAGGTCTCAAATCCAGAAGTATTATCAACAAAAGTACCTACTAATTGTAGCTGTTGGTTTGATATAGAGAACCATTTACCATATTTCTGTTCCATATGACATTTTCTTGTTGTTTATTTAAGGACTTCCAATTACAGTATGAAGCATTGACAAACAAGGGACTGGGCTGGTATATGGAGTGAATGACTGATCGGGGCATTGAGAACAGGTGAGCAGCAGGTCTGGTGAGTCCAGGGCTAACGAGCAGGGCTAACAGGTGACACTAATTGGGGTGGAGCAGACACCCAAAACAGGCGGGAAAACTGAGTAGTGTCTCAGTACAGTAAACAAGGATGCCTTAAATAATCTGAGTTGGAGACTTGTTTAACATTAAACACTTTAGACATTCACTCTAATCATAACACGAGTCCCTCAAACCAGGAGTCTGTTAATGTAGAACAGCAACACACAGTACATTAGGTCTGCAGAGTTCAGTGATCTGGAGGAATTCAATGACAGACTGTGTGTGTGTGTGTGTGTGTGTACAGCTATATTTTGTGGGGACCAATTTGAGTTTCAGACCTTCGGAGTGCGGACATTATTAGAAATGAGCACATTTTTGCCGGTCCTCACTTTTGGACAGACCTTCACAGGCCTGTTCGAGGGTTCAGACTTGGTTTTAAGGTTCCGGTCAGGTGCAGTGTCTTTATCTGTCAAGCAAATTTCAAGTAAGTTAACTCAATCAGTGGCAGGAAGTGTAAACGTTAACACGTCCTGCAGAACTCAGCTCATTTCACTGCAGCAACACGCCACTCAAACAGTAATGACTCAGTGAGAGAGAGTGCATTAGACTCTTGATAAATGAGCAGTGTGACTCAGTCGGTGTGCATTCTCAAACCACCTCTCAAGATTCAAACAGCTGTGCATTGATCTGAGTTTTCCACTGAAATCCTAAATATAAATGTGCAAGAGTCTATTGGGTAGAGTGACTTTGCACTTTTATTTCTAACTTTTCTAAATTTCTTCACGCAATAGCAATTGCTCGCCCTACGGCATGACTCACAATAACTAATGAATGACTGACATGAACAAAACAATAGTGGATAGAATAAAAAACCAAGAAAAATCCGTCTGTGAGAAGTACATTCGTCTGACTTTTGAAGACCTCAGTATCCATAGACTTTATACGGTGGTTCAGCTATACTACCCTTCTCAAAAAAGAGCAAACTTTTGTACTTATCTCTCCAGGTTTTATTCTTCACTTCTTCCAGGCGGAGAAGATTTGCTCCCAGTAACCTTACAAGACATAAACTAGCGAACAATAATTACAAGAATATCACCGTTTCTTTATTTCCGTGTCTTGAGAATGACCTTTCTGCCTGGACATGGAGTTTACAGTAGCCTCAGTCTTCTAGGCCGTCATCCATCATTATTCTGGAAATATTTCCACTCCACTGCTGATATCTATGGACGCAGCAACACCACTAAACAGTACTAAGCAGAGTACATTGGCGCAATCATTTCGTAATAATGTAAAATCAAATCCTCTGATGTCTATCAATGCCAGATAAACCATTGGTGCAGTCAGGCTTCAGTTTAGATCAGGTCTTTAATTTTACAACTGACACAGTGTTATCTTTCATTCGTTTTCATTGTTGATCTTTTATGCATCTTTGCTTCCCAAACAAGCCGTAAGTCAACAAGAAAGCAGTGCAGAGGAAGCTCGACACTAAATGGATTGTAAATGTCACAAGCTAATAGTGAACCATGATGAATGGTCGTTTTCTGCTCGTGAATCAGCGTCAATATCAAGCCAGCTCATAAAATTTTCTTCCACAGATTAATTTAATTAAGAAGAATTGGACAAACATTTGCATTTCAGAAAGAGAGCCCAAGAAAGAGGGCTGTTCCTAAAAGTCACTGCACTAGTCTTTAAAACAGATGAAGTACACAACAAAAAAACCAGCTAGATGATGAATGGCTGTGCCTCACAGTGGTTCAGTGTAGTCTCCCACTCGCTGGAACAAAGGCGTTTTTTGTGTGAGATTCTATAGTTAAAGCATGTTTGTTTGAGGGTCATGAGTGCTGATCCTCGCTCCTTTTGTCTCCTCAGGGTTATACTGCGGTCAGGGCAGATAATTAATAGTTTTGCAGCTTTACTGTGGTAGCACTCTTCAATCGCTAAGTTGCTACTGTGGAGATTTCCCAAAACGCCGTTCAACATGCCTACAAGCACTTTGTGGTATTTTCCACAATAGAGTTCGATAAGCAGACTAGACCAGTATCACACTGATGGAAACTGCATCAAAAGGTCAGATACAGTATCAACCAGTCAGTTGTAATTGTTTAAATAGAACAAATGATGTGTTTGTTTTTTGCCTGTAGGCCTAAACATGTTCAAAGTGTTTCACCTAGATTTATGCAGCTGCTGTGCATTTAAAGGTCAGATTTTCCTTTTAGCCTTCAAGGACAGGGGAAGTAGGGCATTTGAAATTTGTACTATATTACAGATTTGACTGTATACAGTATAATATAAGCAGTCTATAATGCGACCTTTGCAAGCAAAGCGTGTACGCAGCACCATTTCTCAGACACAGCTGAAGAGAAAAAAGGAAAGGTTTTGCTTTGCTTTTGAGTTAAAAGATAAAAGTTTTGCTTTTGTTCTCTTAATTCAACGCAGCGTCTGAAATGCCTTATCTGATTTCAGTGGCTATATCAATCCCTCCCAGTTATTTCCTTCTGAATCTGAGTAAAATCCTGACAATGAATCAAACCCAGTGGGACACCAGGTCCTTTCAACAATGCATCTGGCTCACATCCCAACATTAGGAACCTGAGGCTATATCCTCACTATGAAAACTAAATTAAACCCAAATTAAACTGCAACATCCTGAGAAATGTGAGAGAAATGATTTTGTTTTCCACTCTGCAGGGCAGACCAGAGCATAATGTGCTAATCAGTAACAAATAATTAATATAGCCTGAGGGACAGATTCAAGTGTATCCCACAACAAAGTACAATGAAGCAAACTGAGTGAGCCTCTTATCATAACACACAACTAGTATTGTTTTGTTATTGTTTTTCTTTTAGATCGCAGCAGGAAACCTTCTGAAAGCTAATAGAAACAGGCTCATATAATTACCTCTCCATTTCTCTGGCCCAATTAAATTGACCTGGGCTGACTCACACTCACACACTCTAACACACACCATATGGTTGTTTATTAATATTTTGCCAAACATATGGGAATCTGCGCTGTCTGGTCATTATTTCTCGCACACAGCAGTGGCTGTGTTGGGCTGACAGCAGTTCAGTAAGTAAACAGCACCTTACTGCAGAGACACTCAAGACCAAGTCGTACTTTAATCGCTAACTGTGCATGCTCCAGTTTTGTTCCACACAGTCCAGTTGGTGGCATGTGCACCTCTGGCCAATCCGTTCTCACTCTCAATGCTTTAAAAACTTGGTTAGTGCTATTCGGCACTCTTGAGCGCAAGTGCAAGACAGTGTGAGAAACTAACAGCAAACATTGACATTTAGTCACGTCAGATATTTGTCACTTGTATCGTTCTTACGTGAGTCGCTAGTCTCGTGGCTTGTTTGTCACTTGATAGTCAAGTGAGTCATTAGTCAGGGACATTAACGTCGACCACGCTCTTGTCCTGAACGTAACAAAGTGGTATTGTTGCCTAAACTTCCTGCGAAGACAGACAGACGTTTATTTTGAAAAGAATGCATGTAACGAGTGTATATTGACACGCCGTCTCTGACGAGTCCAATGAGCGTCATAGTTTTTTTGCTTACGCACACTGACCAATGTTTTGCTTTAGCTAGCTTGCCCAGAAGAAGAAGAAAATAACAAAGTGGATTGCTTATTTTGGAGAGAGGCTGTGTAAGGAGATCTGGCACTACCCACATTTATATAACTTGTCTTTAAAGGAATACAAAGGCAGCCGAATGGCGTTGAACTTCTGACAAACAACATTATTATTAGCATTACCGCTGACTACTTGAGTGGATTGAGAATGTCGACAAAAATCTTTGCCCCAGTGAAGGCAAAACTATAGCCATAAGCTTTAACTCAGAGCCTAAATAACATTAATTCAGTCATGAAGTTATTTTATCTTAAGTTTTCAATTCCTTTATTTCATACAACTAGTTGAGAAATGACTTGAAACGAGTCAAACCAAAGAAGCGGCAATCATAACCCCTACTATAGGTGACCCCTATTGACATTTTTGTGCCTCAACATCCTTGACGCACATCATTGTATTATTTATCCCAATGTAGTCTACTCGGGGAAGTAGTTGATGGATTGTTTTTAAATGTGAGAAAAAGAAAGCAATGGTATAATTTACGCTCGGAGAGAGGAAGATTTAACTGTGCTCACTCGGGACCAAGTGCTGCATAATAAATTAAGAATCTGTGAAACTTTACACATACAGTCAAAGATAGATAGATGAAGGCAGCTGGGTAGACTGGACAGGGGAGGTGAGTGAATCGCAATCAGGAGGGAGCCGGGAGGAGACCAGGTCGGAGCCTCGCCCATACCACACACACACACACACACACACACACACACACACACACACACACACGGCCTGGCTGTGACAAAATCTGAAAAAAGGAAATAATCATTTAAAAAATTTTTTTGCATCTACCAAAACTCAGTAGTTGTAATTAAGGATGAGCATCCAATCCCAATACTGTCAACAAAATGATGTGCATTGCTGAAGTGGACGTCTGCTGTCTAGCATCATTACACCGAGAGCACTGCTCCTCAGCCATCTAATCTAAATGCCACACAACTGATGGCGTGAGTGAATTCCAAGGGTTATCGAGTGGTCTCCCCCCATCCCTGACACTTGACAGCGATATCTCGTTGAACCAAAGAGCAACTGCCCTCTGTGCCAAATATGGCCGGGGTTACTTCCACAAGCCAGAACCTGGACCTTTCCCCTAGTTTGTCACATTCTCACTGACTCTCATAACAGACACGAGCTGAACAGACGATGTTTTCTACACAGCAGCTCATAATTCACGTCGACCGTTGACCAGTAAGCCCCAACCCCCTGAGTTACTTTCACACCTGTTCTTGCACGGTAAGATGCAGTTTAAAATGATAACATTGGATAACGGATTACAATTCTAGATTCTTTGTGATTTCGTAAACAATGGGTCCTTAATTTAAAAGATTTCAGATTTCTCACTTCAAGTCCTTTCAATGACAATTGGCGCCATCAGATTTGACCACTTCATGGCTACATACCCGAGACAAAAACTCTGAGTCCTCATCAGCTGCATTGTTGTATTGTTGCTGTATTGCAATGTAGAGCTATAAATATAAGGAAACATGTAACTGATTTCCCTTTTAACATTACAAAATCACTACCCAACACAACGACCGACAAAGCAACATTTAACAAGTCATTTTCAATGGAAGCCGGTGACATGAAGCTGTAAAACTGACGAGCTACAATTTAATGTTGAGCTGACTCAAATTATTTCAGCGCTCCATTGATTTGGCCTCAAAAAATCACATGTTTTTGTTTCACCTTGTTACGTTCCATCTTTAAAATAATGCCGTTAGCCAGTTCCCAATGCTATTTAACAACAGAACTATCTCAACGAGCACTTGGCCAACACTTCAACGGCGACTCATCTACAATATTGGCCATTTAGTTGCTTTTGTCACTCGTAGTTTCAACGCAGTATTACCCTAACCCTCACTATAACCACTACCAGCCTAATCCTGAACCTTACCCTCACCATATCCTAACCTTGAATGAAGTCCCCACCCTGAAATGTAATGGTTTACATTATGGAGACATGCATTTTGTTCCCAAAGTTCCCATAATATGACTGCATAAACAGATTTATGTCCCCACAACGCAAGTCATAAACACACACACACACACACGCTTTGAGAGACCTCCAGACTGGTGACCTGTCCAGGCTGTAAATCCCTCTCACCCATTGCATGCTGGGATTGACTCAAGCTTCCCGTGACCCTGAGCAAAATAAGTGGATATAGAAAATGGATGGTGAGATGAAAAGGACATAAACACAGCACGGGTCCATCGTCATGTACAGCATACACACACTGCTTCATCAAACAAAGACGGCCCGGGGCATTTCTGCACTGAAAATGGAATACGGTTAAGTGGTGCTTGGCCGAGAGACTATCCGGAATTTTGGGCTTTGCTGTGTGTTTATTAGACTGTGTAGCATACTGTGCAGACGGAGATCTGCTGATCCAATTAATTTGTTCTGTTTGTTTATTTCCAATGCCTACTAAAATGAAGGTACTATATACATTTCATCTCTTCTCTGCTCATTTCACAAGTCTCCTAGTAGTTACCGAGGCTCATGAGTGTCTCCAGTCCTCCGTCTTGCCCTACATAAATCCCTGGCAACATTTCCAAGAAATGATTTCCCTTTTAACATTACAAAATCACTACCCAACACAACGACCGACAGAGCAACATTTAACAAGTCATTTTCAATGGAAGCCGGTGACATTGAGCGTCTCTGAAAGCTTTGGGAGCCTCGAAGATGCAAAAACACAGTCTGATGGTCGCACATATACAGTATATGATCATAAAAACACACAAACACAAAAATGTATTTATTTATCTTCTTGTCTTTTTGACATATTGCTCGACGCGTAACATACAATGAGAAGCCCTGGGAATTGTAAGAAAATCAGTAATATGTGTTGCCCTCACGAGAAAAGAAAGCCTTTGAGAGTTATTATTAAAAACAAAATCTCTTGTTCTTCGTATTGCTTTATATAGTATAGTTACCTAACATTACAGTTTTTTGCAATTGTCAATACACAAAACTGGTACTTGTGTTTTATTAGAGCAAAAAACTGACAAAGTAGTAATTTTAACCAAGGGGCGGCTGTGACTCAGGGGGTAGAGCCAATCAATCATACTTTAGTCACAAGGTTGGCGGTTCCTTCCCCCTGCGCCGTTCAACTGCGACTCACGTTGCTAAAAGAAGGTAAGAACTTTGGTACCTGAAAAAACGGACTGTTTTCGTGTTCACGAACACACTTAGATCCTGAAGGAAAAACGGATAACTTGTCCCGTGATCTCCCACTTTAACCTGCAGAAGGAAGCTCACGGAACTCATACACACGTGGTGTGTTAAGCGCAGCCTCCATTGTGTGTCGCATTCCCCCTTTAAATAATCGCGGCCACGTGATTATTTGCTAATAACCAAACCCGCTCCTGCCAGACCCCAACATAAATGCAGTTCATTCATCCCAAGCTGTGATCTCTTACGTTACTGTACCTTAGTTGTATTTCTGCCTATAGCACCGTCACATTTCAAGACAGTTTTATTTTCTAAACAGAAGTCGTCCTGTTGGTAGTGGCGTCACATACGGAAGTGCTTATATGTGTCGCTCTGGAGAGCATGCAACAACATACGTAGTTAGTTGTGTGATTTCGAGAAATCGTCGCAGGAAGACTAAGTGCTGCAAATACATGTTAATATAAACCAAAGGAAATAAAATGTGAAGAATAAGCCGCTCCAAGTTCCTCATCTCTCAGAATCTTTAAATATTTATCTGTCTGTCAGAACTTTAAATTTATAAGGGCCTCTACATCCTGCAAAGCCTATCTTTATACCATGAAACCATAATACCATGAGCAAAGCATCACAAACGACTTACTTTTCTCCTTATAGTCAGGCAATACAATCCAGTGCCAGGACGATAAGGAGGCTGTTCAACCACTCATTCACAATCTGTCGTTCTCAGCATGATCTCCCACATTGAAGTGCCTTTCATTGCGGCTTATTGCTGTGTAAAGTTCCCATAAAACCAATCTCCAACCCAGTAATCGCCTCTGAGGTCTATATAGGTGTAGAAGGCGCCTGCACACCCAGGGCCCATTAATCACAAACATACACCATTGAGTGAGGTCTCATTGATCAAAGGCTCTGAAATGCTGGAGGGGTAAATAGAAAGCATGCGGCCCCTACAAGAAAAAGGAATGAAAATACTGGAGAGAAAAGAGGAAAAAAAGTTGAGAAGAGGAAAAGGAAGAAAAAAAGTCAAAAGTGCAATTGGCCTACTGCAAGTTGAAGATGATACAACTGAGCAGTTTGTTCATCATGCAGAGCTCATACGTTGTAGGCATGTTAAATAAATGAAACACAGAAACATGGAACAGCTCAGGTTGAACACCACACAGCACTCAGTGATGTTGTGGTTATTCTGCCACATCTAAAACAAGCTCACTCAGAAAGTTTGGAATTTGCGGTCAGGTCTCAAAATCCAGCTCCTCGAGAAGTCCAATAAGAGACATGCAAGTCCTGGTTGAAATAAATATTTACAAGTTAAGAGTATGTATATGAAGGAAAAGATGGGTTTAAGTTGGTGGTTATATCTCTGTTATAGATTGCTGTAGGTGAAATGAAAAATGAAAACTCTTCCCACCACAACAATCCTGCACTGTAGACCTCTCCTGCTTGTACTTATGCTAGCAAAATATACATGATAACATGCCTGCAATGACAGTAGTATGCTGATGTTAAGCAGGTATAATGTTTACCATGTTCACCGTCTTAGTTATTATTACATTATTAGAAGTTGACTCTCTTCAGACCTGGACGTTGCATTGTGACAATTTCAAAAGTAGCCAGCAGCATGAGAAATCCATGTTAGGAAAGGACCAGACAGACGGTTTGGGACCTCTGAGGACGATTCATGGGAGTCCATTGTGTTCCTCTAGTTTAGTCAGCGACAGGCAGGATGCAGGCCAGTGGTTCAAACCAAACTACATTATCTGTGTGTTTACACAACACATCTCCACAGGACCTTTAGCTCAAACACAAGATAAAGCCCAACATCCTTCCCAAGAACTGCAATACAGTGAAGAGGGAGAGAGGGGCTTAGACGTGTGCAGATAAATAAGGATCTATTCAAGGATCCAAATTCAGGACGGTGTATGTACATGTTATGTGAGAGCCTTTTCACACCTGAAAGTTTTGATTCGGTCAATGCGAGCTCAATAAAGATCTCTACATGACATGCCTGCCTGTACTTGACATTGGGTGGTTTGCTCTCCCGCCCTCTTGTGTCCTCTCTTTCTCATCCTCTAATAAAACTATTTTTGTTTTCTCCAATTGACTCTTTATAAAGTCGTAGGACCAAATTTCAATCAAACATTTGGTGTCTTCTTGCTAAATGCTCTTGCTGCTCATTGTGTTTGATTGCATTGTTTTAGGTTTTTCTGGTTCGTGCTGAGGAAGCGCAGGAGACACTTTGTTTTGCCTCCAGGGCTGACATCGATGCTCACGTCGGGCTAACCACCTTAACTTAACAAAAGGAACTTTAATTGGGTTTTGAGCAGCTGCAATGTTTAGACAGTGTTTATTCAGAGACAAACATGAAACCCACACAGTACATTTATTACAAAAAAAATAAATGTACTGTGATAAGAACCACCCTGAGCGGACTTTCAAGCTGTACGACTTAACGTAACAAGCGTTAAGTCAACATCGACTTTTGTTTGACCCACACGTCCATAGTTGACTTTCTCACTTGACATATACTCTTTACTTTTCCGATTATACGATTATACCACGTAACTTTCAATAACGATTGCTCCTTATATACTACTCCACTTGCTCTGACCGAATGCAAAAATGTTGACATTCAACATATCTGTTCCTGGCGACAGGGCTGCAGCAGCAGGTACAGCAGTCACTTTTAGAAGAAATATTAATTTTTATATAACCGATTCATATGCAAGCAATTTTGATTGGGTAACAGCAGAAAGATGAAGAAATACTGTAATTTTTCCACATTTCCATGAAGCTGTAGTGGAAGTGAAAAGGCAACTCCAGCAGTGTGAACCCAGAGTGTTTACAATTCACTCCCAGCTTGTTGAGTTTTAAAATGATAAACAAACATTAAAACAAGGATAAAAGATAAACATGACAGTGTCACCAACACGAGGTCAGCTGCGGTTTTGACCCTCAGACCGGAGAATCTGCGTCATGCCTTCAGACATCATTACTCACTTGGATGGAAAAAGCCAATCGACATGCTGGTAAACAGAAGCTTTGTTTATCCTACTACGGCATATTGTTGGCCCTCAGCCGTAATTTTCCACTGTCATTTCCTGTTCCCAACAGCAAGACAAAGAGGATTTTATGCTAAATTATGTGTCCATAAAAACAGTCTGCAGTGACTGAGGTCTTATGATGTGAAAGGCAAAGCGAGGTCAAGAAATATTGTCCCACCTTGTGTCATTGTTGAAAACACTTCAGGGCCGCTGTCGCAGTGTTCAGCCGGTGCTGTGACAGCAAATTATGGTGCTGAAGTTTCTTAGAAATAAACATTTTAGTGCAGCTGCATCAAATAAACCCCTCTGTGAAAAGAGCATCTGACTGAGCTGTTATAATGAGAGCTGTTGTGTGGGGTTGAGTGTGCTGCCTCGTGATCCTCGTGTCACAGCTCATCATTTATGCTCATCTTCAAATTTAAAAGAGGCTAAAAACTGCTTTACAGCAGGGAACTAACTGACATTAAAGGAGCTTCTAAAGGCTTGATTAACCCTCCTCTTGGCATCACAAAGTGTTTTTTTTTTTTTCATTGCACGTCCTGAAGCTCAGGACAGACAAAATCACAGCTGAGACTGTTTGGAAGCACTGGAAGAGTGGGACATTTGTGTTCACAAAATCAAAAACACCTCAAAAACTGCAACATGTGACTCATTATAGAACAAAAGGAATGTGTTAAACTATGGCTCTCCGATGTATCCATGCTCCGAAAATAAATTGCAGCATCATAGCCACAAAAAGACACAACATACATACTGATTCGACAACAGACATTTACAGAAGCGCTAAGATTCAAGACTCGTATTTATCTGAATATGATTGAAGGCGAACCCAAAATACTGTAATTGTTCAGGATACCTCTTTCAAATTTCTACAGTTTCTTTTCTTTTTTCTATTGTAGTCAATGTAGGATCTACATCTGGCTTTTCCTTTTAGATCTTGGTATGAAACATGAACCAACGACTTGTTAAACGGAGGAACAGACAAATAATGTGGTCAAGTTTCTGAGCAAAACAAATCATGGAGATGGGTAAGTGTGCTAACAAGTACAAGTTTTAACCATTAAGTTGACAGTGGTAGTAGTTATAAATGTGCCATTCATCCTATAAACCTTTATTTTCCCTGTCGGTAGTGTTGCTCAATAATTCAAACTGCTGGCCTGCCTTCACACTGTCAGATGGTAGAAGAAGTTATTTCTGCCATAAACACTTTAAAGCCATTTAGCTTTCAGATCGTGTTCAGTGGTAAACTACATGGCACAGACACACCTCCTGAAAGAATAAAGAACTATTGAGTCTCTTTTTTTCTGTCCTGGATTGTCTTTCTCTATTGCAGAAGACAGAGACAATTAGCCTCTCTTGAAGCATCTAGACAGTGAAGACAAGGGAGGGAGAGTCTGGATGTAATAAGAAATAAGGACATGGCACACTGCCAGCAACGATCATCCGTAATGGTCTATAACATCCACAATCCACAATTGTCCACAATCTCTCCACCTATCCAAGTAGTTTTGTAGCCTAAACCTAACCAAGTTGTTTCCCATAAAGACAGAAGTTTATTTTGGAAATACTGTATTGATGTAACAAGCTGAAAAGGACAAGTTTTGCTGGACATTCGTGAGAGAACACTTAAAAGATTTGGAATACATTTTCACAAGATTATGCAAAACGCTGTGTGACTATTCATAGAAGGATGGCAAAGTACATTATACAGGAGAAAGTCCCAGAGAGGTCCTGGATTACTTTGCATGTATATATATATATATATATATATATATATATATATATATATATATGAGCATATGATGTCTGATACCTGCAGCACCACACACAAGAGCATGCACACAAATGTCTCTACATCTTTTGACCATGACAGATCCTCTCCTGTGATTCACTGCAATCTCAGCCCTCAGGGCACATTCTCACAGTATCGGCTCAAAATCTCCTCTCTCTGCTTCTGGTGTGTCTTTATTTGCAAAACCTCACAGTCCACTATCAAGCGTCTTGCATGTCACTCAGCCCAAGATCCAGTGGGATGCTGGCTGGTCGCCGTGGCAACTTAACTGCACGTAATGATTGCTGTCTGGCTGTCAATCCCATAGCTGAAAAAAATATTTAGTTTCATGCGTTGTTCATATCTTTTATCCGTCTGAACCCCAACAGTTTCAGGGCGTTTTTTGCTCCTGTCACATTTTACTCACCGTGGCCTTGGTTCTCACTACAGTCTATGATTTCTGCACCTCTCGGTAAACAGCACAATCATGGCTAGAAGTAAGGAGAACTTAAAAATATATTTTGTGCAGTACAACACAACTATAATGACATAAATTATAAAAAAAACCACAGTTGAATTTTTGAAGAAATTTGATTTAAAATATTGCAACCACACAGTTTGTTGTTACACTGTTTTTCTCCAAACACATTGGTGGTGGTGTAATGGATCTACTAAATCAATTTGCAAAAATCATGTTTCACTATCAACTCCCTAGTGATTTCTGCAACCTTTCATGTAAAAGCATTAGGCTTGTGCCTGCAAATAGAAAACAGATATATTAAATTCTCCTTCACCTGCTGTAAAAACAACAACAACAACAACAACATACAAATCAGCAGCAATGCCAAATATCCCATTGTCTCTTCATGCAAAAAACAACATATATATGCAACATGCATACGAATGCTGCAGGAATGCCTTGAATTTCAATGTTTGCACTGGCATTTGTGGTATCCTGAAGGGACAGATTCACCTTCAACTGCTTCACCCTCTGTGACACTCGACTGTTCTCCTCTCCCTGGTGTTGACGCCTCAATACAAAGACTTGGCAGCAGGCAGATTCCCTGAGGGGTTAGGGGGGGGGGGGTCTGCAGGAGACAAGGCCACACCTCCAGCTGATATCCTACCTGCTCTCATTTTATTCACACCACATTGCTAATATCACTCTATGTGTTTATGTGTGTTACCTCTAGTAGGTCGATACAACCTATTCTGTATATGTAACACATCGTATGCATAGCAGACTGACTCACAGAGCAGCCCTCACAGCCTTTATAAGGATATTAATTTAAAAACCCGCAGGCTGCAGCTGACATGTTGATTATAACTCATGAGGACGCACACATACACAGACACTTGCATCGAGCCTTATGTGTTGCCAAAGGTAATGTAAGAGTTACGCGTACCATCAAAGAGTAAAATGAATGTAACGTTTTATGATGGGAAGCAGTCAAATCCCACGACTTAATATTATAAGTACGAGTTTTATTCAAATTCAACTGTTTTCTTTTTATATAAATGTTAACATCTTATATTGACCATCACACTTTAATACAGCTCTAGTTGCATATGGGGCTTTTGTTATAGGAGGGTATGACACAGGCAGCACCTGAAGTGTTGGTTGGATGTGTAGTTCCTCTGCATCATTTTTACCTTCCTGGCATACAACCACAAAGCTTTCCTTCATTCACTGTGAATCTCAAGGAGAATAGCATAACTTCCCCGGTACAAAAACATTCACATTCACAAGGCTGAATATGTATTCCTTGTGAATCCAGTCGAAGAGTAATACAGCACAGATTTTGGATATAAATCAATTAATAAATGAAATCAATTTCATAAAACCTTTTATAGTTGATGCTCTAAAGAGCATGATCTCGGGTTCAGTCTTTGCAAGGAAGGGAACAGGATAAGATATGTATTTTACAGTTCTAGCAGCAGCAGCAGTTTGTTGGAATGACTGAAGCATGGACAGTGTTATTACTGAATAGACAACAGTATAGCATGTGAAACTCAAACTTCATCAAAAGAAAACACAAGGACAAAGATAGAAACACATTTTCTTTACTTTAAGCCATGTATTCAGAGTGGCTCTATATATACAATTTTTGTTCAGATTAAAATATCTTAACAACTATTGGATGGATTGGTCAAATTTTGCCGATATATTCCCAGAGGACAACCTACTGACTCCCCTAGCACCTTCATCAGGTCTACATTCCAGCTGGTTTGATACTTGGTTCTGATTAGCATATGATCATGCTGGTAAAGATTCTGCCTGCTTGTCATCAGCATGTTGTGAGCGTGCTGGCATGCTGAGTTTTCTCATTTAGCTCAAAGCATCAATACAACCTCATAGCACTGCTAGCATGGCTGTAGGCTCAGTCTTTTTATCACACCAAACAGGAAAACACACTCTAAATATCCACTATGACAAAATAACTGTTGAAACTGAAAAATCGTGATATGAAAAGATTTTATTAGTATATGTATCTGTAGCAAGTAAAATAAGTACAGATCACAACGGCCTTCTTTCTGTCTTTCCTCTCCTGGCAATACAATCTGAAGAAACACACATTTGTGCATTGATTAAAAATATCAAAAATGTATCTCCAGGGTTTTTATTCTCAGCATCTCTCTACTTTTATTTTTTCAACCCCATCCTTTGCCGTGGCTTTATGTAACAAAAAGTGAAGCAATATTCTTCAAGGTGAGTTTGTTCCTCAAAAAGACAAGAAAAAGTGCTTCAAGCTGCATCCTTATGTGTGTTGGGATTATTTTCTTGGATTCAGCGTGACTCATCTGAATCCTTTTCATCCCTCAGATACTATTTCTGTCTCCTGCTTCTGATCCAGTCTCTCCCGGACCCGGACGAGCCACTGTGTCTAGAAGTGTGTGATGTGAATGACTGACAAATTTAGTGGCATGCTAATAAATCAAACCACTCCTGCATACCATGGTGGGTTTCATGCTTTGCCTGGATGCAGATGAAAAAAAGCTTCATGCAACAGATGCAGAGACTGATGATGTCCCAGGAAATCCTGCTTAGAGACAGTTTAGCTGGTTTACTGGGCATTGGGGGATGTCAAAAATATGAGGAAGACCATAATATGCAACATGAAATATTCACACAATCGATCTGTCCAGGTGTTTGTATTAGTAAGCAGCATTCAGTTAAGTTTGCATTCAAGGAATATGCGTATTATGTTAATGCAAGTCAGCAAGTATAGATTTCAAACTGAAAAATATAAATGTGTGTGTGTGCGCACGTGTGTATAAGTGCGAGAACAGATGTAAACAGGAAGATGCACCTCCTTTTAGAAAAAGGCCTCTTTGAATCCACTTTTGTACTCGCAGCAGCAGGATGCAACACCCAGAATGCAACAAGGCACAAACACATCACCGGAAAAGTGAAACTGACATCCGAGGATACAAATAGCTCGAAGATACACTTAAAACATAAAACACTGTATACGGAGAAATTGTACGTCATCCATGAACTTATTCACATATTTCTCATAATATAATATTCGCCTGCGAATGATTTTCCTCAAAACTGTTCATACCGACAGCAATGCAAATTGCAAATTTGCAACAGTTTCAATAAAAGATTTGAATAGATTGATGCCGGGAGAGGACCAACAAATTTGGACGGGGTTTCATTGGGTTTGGACTTGGACTTGGATGGAGATATGGAACTTCCTCTGGCACTTGGTAGGTCTGCTGTGAATAAAACTAGACCTACAAACAATAACATTGCACATCCATACAAACCCCGTGTAACCTTTGTACAGGTTTTAAAGACAGAGACATGCTACCTTTTTCCCCTCACTTCATGTTTTTATTCTTAGCTAAGCTAATTAGATGGCATATTTAGCATCAAAACATATGGAGAGTGGTATCAATCGTCTCGTCTATCTCTGAACAAGAAAGCAAACAAGCATATTTTCTAAATCTGAAAGTGTTTCCCCTGTTACATACGAGATAATTTCGCAGAATAAGTATACAATACTGAGAAAAGTAAGCTTTGTGTATCTTACATTTCAGTGAGCTTGTCTTCTTGCATGAAGATTTGACAAAAAGTCTGTTAACGATGCATTCTGGTGTCCCAGCTATAGAAAGTCATGTGACGAGTCACTGATGCATATTTGCACTAGTTTCCTATCATTCCCATGCACCAGAGGATCTTTCCTACTAAATTCATACCCAACAGCTTCTAGAGAAGCCTCTGCTAACAGGACATATTGCCAGCTGAATGATTACTGTGTCACATCAACATAGCGAAGAAGTAACAAGATGTGGAAACTGCAAACATCTGGCAGCCTGTAAATCTGTCAGAAAGAGAACTTAATAAGATTTCACTCAAACTGACAGGAAGTCAGCATCAGCCTGTATCTTTATCTTCAGCGTGTTCTCTCCACAGTATACACATTCGATTGTCACTACGGCAATGACCCAGTTTCTTTTATTTTTTTTTATGGGAATCATTAAAATGTCATCTAATCTTTCATCTCATTCCATCTTGTGGAGTTTTACAGATAAAGATGTAGGAATTGGGTTTTCCAAGCATGCAGGTTTAGCTCCCAGTTATGTTGAACTATGAAGAAAACAAACTTCTGCACTCAAAAAGAAAACAAGAAAAAGAAATTTGTTTTGGGTCGTTGCAGGAGCAGAGAGTGTCAGTAGTTAAAGTGTCAAACTGATTTCTCCATCGGCATCTTATCAGTGAGACTAATGAGAAACTATCCTGGAAACAGAAGAACGTTTGACGCTATAACCGGTCATACACACAGTCATTGAACGGTAAAAAAACACTAAGCAACATACTCAATGGGGAGATGTTGCAAAAAATCAAATAATATCTGAAATAGAGCCAGTTGTCACGCAACCATGTTGATGCTGTTATTGGAAAAATAATGCGAGATTGCAAAAGTTGTGCAAAAGTGGCCCCAGCCTGTGGATTTGGACACTCACAAATTCTACTGCAAAAATGTCTGGGCTTATAACATTGCACACATTAATTTAGTAATGCCCTCTTGGATTGAGCTGTGTGTGTGTGAGAGAAGGGAGATATAGACTGTGTGTGACAGAGTCCAGCTGTGTGGTGATCTGGCCAGCAACAGGGGGAGTCAATCAAAATAGGGCAGAGGGGTCACTGGCGAAAAGGGGAGAGGAGGAGGAGAAATATATGAGAAAGGTGAAAGCAGAAAATGAGGATTAGAGAGTGATAGCGGAAATGTCATCGGGTGAGGAGGAACAAACACTGGGGATGGTGAAATAAAGATGGAGGATCAAGTAAAGGCGGCTGCAGTAGCCTAAAACGCTGGAGCAGGGGTTTTGTATTTTGGCAGCCCTGTTTCCTAAAAGTTTTGTTCTTATACAACTAATACGCAAAGTTTTTTATTTTTTTTTGTAGGCAATGTAATACCACCTGGATTACGTTTTTCATCAACATAAAAAAGGAGACTTTTATAGTTTTGAGCTGTGTTTACAGTTTTTTTTCCACTCCTCTCAAGTGGCGAGAATCAGCTAATGCAGGCTTAGCTGAGCATTTTAGAATCCTAAACCTGACAACACGTAGGACACGTTGCCATTTCCTAGGAGACATGGATATATTTAAAAAGTCAGATAGCGAATCAAAGGTTGACAGAGTTGTTCAAAGAAATGACTTAACTGTTACTTTATCTGATGCTGAAATTTCCCTCAGAATACATTTTCAAACGTCTCGTCTTTCACAGGAAATTAATAAACAAAAGGATTATTGTTTTTTTCATGGTGGTTTTATTACATCAATCAGTTTCCTTGTTCTCTGTTGTCCAAATCTGACTGATGCTAAGAAAGTATATGTTGGCTCGTTCAATAAGTAACAAAAAAAAAAAAAAGTAAAGAACTGGGAAATGGTGGTTTATAGAGGGGGTGGAGGAGCAGAGTGGGAACTGAAGAGGGTGAAAGATTGGGAGGATGTCCTGTTTGGGTCATGTACTTCAGAGATTTTTACTGTGGGAAAGTGTGTTTGGTGTTGGTGTGTGTGTGTGTGTGTGTGTGTGTGTGTGTGTGTGTGGTCTGGTTTAGCTACTTGTGTGAACTGAAGGACATTTTGGATAGTCGTCATGGTCATTTTTAGTCATTAACAGAGGCTCTGTGGAGCTGGGCATGCGGCGTTTGAGCCCCGTCAAATTAATTCAAGTCAATACAATGTCCCCACAAATGTAGAAGACCACCATCTGTGTATATGTACTGTATGTATTTGTGTCTTGTGTGTGAAGAGTGTTCCTTCCCCTACTTCTGGGCCTCTACACACACAAACACAAGACATTTATCATTAACTATAAAAGCAAAACATACCACTTGACCCCTGGAGTGATGAGTCACACTGTGTACATTGCATCAAAAATAAAACCATTTGAAAACATGTCTGCGCGCGCGTGCGCGTGTGCGTGTGTGCGTGTGTGCATGCTGGGATCAAGACAACAGAAGAGGAAATTCATGGAAGGAACTGGGAAAACAGCAGGAACCATTTAAACATGTATAAGAATATGTGTTTTCTCCATACATGGTGTCTTACTGAGACACTGTTTAATGTTTCACTTTGATGACAAACAATAAGTGGCAGGGTTCATCATGCCAAAACAAACGCTGAAAAAAGTAAAGTACAGTATATAAATAAAGAAGTGGCCACTTTGATTCTGCAGAGGACTCTTTTTTAATTTAATATTGGTCTATTTTGACTTGTGATAAGAAAAAGCACAGGTGTATCTAATAACATCCACGATAAATTCACTCATGTGGAATGGCAAAAAACATACACTACACAGGAGTCAGCATGGCTTGCGGGCCAACAGCAGCAGCCGTCATACAGCTTCCTATCAAACACTTTACTGGCATTAACCTCATAAGACAGTGTGACAGTGAGCCAGCATGCACTACTGTATACCAGGACCCTGAAACTGAGCTGCTTTTCCTGTGACATGTCAAAATGTCTAATGTGAGAAAGACATGTTAGGGTATCAGCCCTGTTTCGTACAAATTAAATTCACACATTTACAATCATAGTCCTTGGAGGTCCTCAAAGGGAGGAGGTCGGTGTGGTGGATGGGTCAAACCAACACAGGACTTTCACCCATGAGACTACTGTTAGTGTCCCGTGTGAAACCAAAAGTCAACTTTTACTTATTTGAATTCACGTCCCTAGTTTAACATGGTAACGTTTGTTATATTATTTAAGCTAGGCTAAGTCAATTTAAGGCAAACCATGATGTTTTTACTAAACCTACCCTATAAGTTTTGTTGTGTTTATGTTTTCTTTTCATTTACAATGTTAACCAAGTGTTTTAAAACTTTTACCGTAATCCGGTAGCAAGTACCTTTCTCTCGAAACGTAATTGAGAATGCAGTTTAGTAATATGGGAATGTAATTTTGTTAGAGAGAGGGTAGCTTTATGCCAATCTAAACAGGTGGACTCTTTTTTGCAGAGCCTCTATGAGCAGGTTCACCATCCTTTATATTAGAGGTCAGTAATTAGGTTGAACTCAATATTGTGTGTCTCTATATTCTTAATTTAGGAAACACCGTAGAGGCGCAGGAAACACATGTAATGCTTGTTTCTTTCAATTAATGATTGTATCTGACAGCAGATGTCAATGTAATGTAGTGTAAAGTTGTGAAAGTCTGTGCGCTGGTATGTGCAGTGTTAGACTGACATGATAATATGGCAATTTTATGAAGCTGATTTCATGTTTAATAAGTGTTGGGAGTCTCATTATTATCCATGTCTGATGATGGATGAATAAGCTGCTCCCTGACTACAGTTCATGCCCTCATTATAATGCAGCATTTTAATCAGATTTCATGCAACAGAAACAGAGAACCATGTGCCATGGAGGGCTGCAGTTTTTTATTCCAACCAAATACTTCCCCAGCTGATTTCTCTGATTCCTCTCAGGTGAAGGGGGTGAACTCGTCAGTGAAGTCTCCTGCTGAGATGATTGGTAGAGTGAAAACCTGCTGATTGTTAGCCCTGCATGGCACATGGTTCAAAATCCCAAAGCAGGAATTCAGTAGTTTCACATTTACAATACTAGCAGAAAATAACTTTAATAAAATGTCAGAAATTGACACAAACCTTGAAAAGCCACAGTTTGGCCGCAGTGCTTTGTGCCTTGCCAGCAGTTCACCCGTCACAACAGTGCAGCCATGCCTGGAAGCATGGCACTCTCCCACTTCCTGCACTGCTTTTGGTCAAAACTGCTGGGTCAACCCACTTCCCTGTATTCTTCTGTCAACTCTGGGAAAAAAGCCTTAATATCCTTCCTGCCTCCAAGACGCTGGCCGTGGAGGCGTTGTAAAAAGCCATCCTTGAGGGCAACTGCACTGCGCCTCAACACAGGCTGAACTATTGTCTACTCTGTCTTTCTGTCTCTAAACCCTGTTGTTTTGCCTCTCAGAAGAAACAAAAAAACCCTCTTGTTTCGCTTCCTGGACAGTTTCAGATGGAATAAATATTGCCTGATATCTTGCCATTTGTTTGTTTAGGAGGAGCATGTAATGATACTGTGATTGTTTTGTGGTCATTGAGTTTTTCTTTTCCAGCTTTGTGCCTCACAGTCCGGACACAACAGCAATGTCAACATCATTGACCATCACCCACTGACAGAGATGACTGCATTGTTTGACTCTGAGTTTATTTACATGATGCAAAGATAAGATTTGAAACCGCACCACTGGGTTTTCTTTGTATTGTTTCAAGATTTACGCAGACACACATCAAATCCTTCATGGATTCAGCTGTCCTGTCTCTTTGTAAAGGTCAAGATAATATTGTTGTCCAAATAAAAGAATGACGTCTGAGTCTGAACGCACGCACACACATGCTTGACAGAGTAAACTCTCTCAGTGTTCTGAGGTGTTGAGGCTGAATAAACTTGATTCATTTTTCAAAAGCACATTTTCTCAGGAGTGTGAAAGAAGTCATTCATTAAGTTTTCCACCTAATCGAAGGAGGCTTTCAGAAAGTCTGAATTTTCCTGTCTTATGTACTGGTTTTGCTTTGTATCAATAAAGGGCTTGTTACACCAGCAAACAAAAAAACTAAATGTATTCATTGCAGATTGTCTTCCTGTTTATAGAGTGTAAGTTAAAGGCTTAGTGAGGTAATGCTCGCAGGTTTAGTTGGTGAAGTTGACAGGGTAACAGCTAACACCCTAGCGATCTAAAACATGCCAGTTCTAATTAATAGCTCTACAAGTTACTTATTATTTCTCTGTTCCTTCTGTTTTCTCCCCCCTGGCATTTTTTCGCTAGGTCGCTTCGGTACAGTTAAGTTAACAAGTTTATCAAACGGAGATATCTGTACCATCGTCTCATTATTGTTTAAAAGACATAGCACTTTTGTGGAACAGTTTATAAACTGTAGGTAACCTAAATAAAAGAAGGTAGATAAGTAGGCTTAGTAAATGAAACAAAAACACAATAGCTGCAACACAGTTAATGAGCTACGATGTCTTCCTCCATTTTGGACACACAGATTCTCGGTTTGCACAAAAGTACGCTCTGTCAATGGGGTTTATTAGCCAACAGCAAGTTTAATACGGCACAATGTGTTCTCACTAGCTAATCCACTGATGATACATTTTGTCAGGTCAGATGCTGGTGTGACCAGGTGTTTGGTGTGGTACAAATTAGGCCGGAGGCATACTACGGTAACCTCACCATCATTTCAAATATGTATTTGTCATAGAAATTGTTAGGCTGTAAACTTTTCTTCTGGTAATGGTGCTGAACATGGAGGTAAATATAAAGAGCTCAAAAAAGTTGAGAAGAGCTGAATTTCACACTCCTACGGTACAATGCAGATTGGATCGATCAGAGATTGCATGCGTTTGCAGCTTCATGTATTTGTGTCAGCTTCTCTGTCATATGGTGTGTCCTCCCGATTGCTAAAGAAACAGTGCGAAAAGGCAAACTGGGACAGGAAGCATAGTTTTGGTTTGAGTGTAATTGTAACCTTATATCTACAGTAAATAAGTCAGCGAGCAGATCTTCAAATGATAAAATGAAAATGCCGATGCAAGCCTGTAATGATTGCGTTTCATTTTGACAGTGATGGATGTTTAGTGCCACACTGACACACACATTATCAAACCTCTCACATTAAATGACTTAATGAGATGAATTAGATAGCCTGGCAGGTTTTATTTGTAAACGGGGCCGCTCAGGCGGGTGGAGCAGCTTCTGGATGACTTCAGAGGCACCAGGTTCCTGGCGGGTTTGTTTCATGGAGGAAACACCTGTAGGCTGTGTGATGAATGATGACACTTACTGAATGTGGAGCATGTGAGTGTTTGTTTAAGATTAATCTACACTTTATGACCCCTGCGCTGGGCTGGAGCTCATTCAAAAGGAGGTTACACAAAAACAATCCTACTAAAAACCCACCAGAAAGTTAAGTCTAAAGGAGTCGCTAGTAGAAAACTGAAGGAAGGCAGTTTGAATCCAGCATGGGAATGGCGGACACTGCCACTATTAGTGAAAAAGACTGTATAGAGAGGTAGTTACAGAATGTAAATACAATGAGTGGCTATTGCAGGAAAAAATGGCAACCATATAGTGTCAAAAATGGGGTTTGATTTTTGTTCATAAGAATATTAAGGAGTTTAAGAGGTTTCTGGCAATCTGACAAGTATATCGACTGTTTTTTGTTGGCATCTAAGTGGTTGATGATTGTTAGGCATGGTATTTTTTTTATTATCAAAAGATTCACTTTTTTAGCTGATTCAAAGGAACAGAAAGCAACAGACAACAGATGCCTCTGGTTTTGCAAAACACTCCTGAACAATCGACCTCATGCAAGAACATTCTCGTCTTCTTATCTTAACTTTCTGTCATTTTTTTCCCTTATGGTGGGCTCGTACGAGTGTGCCTCATCAGATTCATCAAACGCTTCTAACTTCAGATAGCTGTGTAAATGGCTAGCGTAAACATGAAGTGTGCGTAGATGAGTGCATGCGTTCATGATAAATGTAAATTAGCATAATTAAAACATTTTAACACCGCAATAATACCATATAGGGCTATGCATCCTGCCCCATATGTCCTATATTGAAGTCCAAACATTTTTTTAAAGTAATGAAATATACAATCCATTAGTGAAAAACCTAGGCTTGGTCAGCGGTTGACTAATTGCACTTGACTCCTACGACAGGTCTGGACCACTGGTAAATTGTGTAAATTGAAAATATAAGAAAATTGGTGAATGCAGACCTGTTCGTACGAGTGCTTATTGCGTGAGGCCCAATGAGTTAAATCACAGATCGCAAAAATTGACCTAGAAAGTGCTTGTTTTCTGTGTACTTGCTTTGTTCACGTAATCAAGGAGAGCAACCACTTATTTTAAGAGAGATTTAATCAGTTTCCATAGACAAAAGTGTGCAGGTGAGGGCTGACATACAGAGATTGTTGCCTTATGCTTTGGAAGAAAATAAAATAGCAGTGCTTGGTTTCGTTTGCCTCGTGGCTGTTGAGGATTGCGGTTCAAAGAACCAATGAAGTGCGTACATTAAATCAAGCCGTTCCCCAAAGGGATTCACTTCAAAGCATCAGTGTATATCTCTCACTGGTCTAAGTAACACTGGAGAGTCAATGCAGATACAGTAGACAGCACGGACAGAGAGCATAACTGTACAGTATGAGGTTTCAATGTCAGTTCATAGTTCTTTGTTTCCATTGAGAACCCCCTCTTTGTGAGTATCAACAGTATTTTACTCAACAGTATCTGATAAGTAACATTGTTATAAAACAGTCCCTTGAGGCTCAGGTAGTCACACAAGAAATTTTAGTCCCAAAATGTATGGATCGTCGTGTTGCTTTGTTTTTGGGTTGCACAACCAGTGTATCCTTTCCAGTGGCGACAGCCATTTTAAGGAACTCAACAGTAAGATAAAACTTGCAGAATCAGTATTAAGTCCAAATTTGGCTTATTTTCTTTTCTCCAAGCCATCATACAGTATCATGTTACAATGTTGTTTTCTGGGAGTCATTTCCCACCAGTTTAGACTTCAGTCACTGCCTCAGAGGCTTAGTGGATACTTTGGACTTCAGCAAAGGTTCAGAGGTCTGACATAAATCTCCGACGTCAGCGATCCAGATCCATGAGCTTCAACGAATGCCCAAAGATTTGGTCGATTGTCACGCTGGTCAATTTACCCATTGAGTGATGTCAGAGTCAAACTCCTCTGTGTCTCTAAGAAAGAGTTCGACCATTTGGGAAAATAGGCTTATTTGCTTTTTTTAGTCAAGAGATAAATGAGAAGGTCAATACATACAATACTCTTTCGTGTCTCTACGCTAAAAAATAAGCAGCTGGTTAGCTTAGCTTAGTTTAAAGGAATACGTCACCCTTAAAATTACCATTTGTATATCAATTACTCACCATGTGTTACCTTGAATTCTTGAGGAAAACAAAGTAAATGGGGCCCTCGTTTAATAACAGCAGAACTATATCATTATCCGTTTACAAACTCGCACACATGTGCAATAAACTTTTGTTAATCCAGTAGCATGCTCAGTACATCACTAACACATGCATTGTTGCCAAAATTGGACTATTTAAAACACTTCAGTTCCGAAGAGTTTTCTTCCAGAATCCCAGGTAACACGTGATGATTAATTGGCATAAAAATGGTCATTTTGTGAGTGAAGTATTCATTTAAGGCTGGATACAAGGTAAACAGCTAATATGGCTCCATCCAAATGTAACAAAATCCACCTACCAGCACCTCTAAAGCTCTGTAATTAACTGTGTTATCTTGTTTTACAAAGTGTAAAAAGCGATAAGTTGTGGTTTTATGGGGGGTTCTTTACTATTTCTTGTTCAGGTGCTGCTCCAAAACGTATCATTCTTCTGTTTTTTATATTGTATTTTAAAATATTAAAGATAATACTACTTTGTACTCCAAGGCAATACCTTCCACATTTTCCTTGAAAGTTTATGTGATTTGTGGCATCACTTATGAGGTAATTTGACCAGCTGAAGCAACCTTCCAAAACCTTTGTGCACGCCTCTATACAGAATTGTTTTAGTGGAGAGGTCCAAACTCAGCCCGTCTCCATCTTCTTCAATCTTCCATCTTCCTCTCCTCCTAAGCCAGGATATCACTCCTCTTGCTGCACCAGACCACCAGTGTGATCATGGCCAATGTAAGGACAACAGGGATGAGGATGAGGATGGTTAGCTTGTCGTCCGGCGGGTCCACCCATACCACCTGATCCATGGGGCAGTTGGAGAAAAAGTGCTTGTGTATCAGGATGATGTAGCTCTCCACCAGCGGATTGGGCCAGTAGCAGCTGACGTTTTCGGCCTTTTTCTCTGTGCAGAGGGTGAAGAGGTGGTACTCACTGGGAAGAGAAATGGGTGAAAGAGAGGGGAAGGATTAGAAGAAAATCACAACTGACTTTGGGCACACAATAATTTAAAACCCTATTACTATTTAGCTGGTATTCCTCGAAGCAGTGAAGGCTCGGTAACTAATCCATCATCGTGACCGGGGATATTCTGCCATTTATTTTCTGGCCCACTACTCTGCTCTATTTAAACAAGCTTTCAGTGCTGTTCAGAGCCGCCGTAAAGCTTTCCAGTCTCAGAGCTCTGCTTTGATGAATCCATTCAGCCAACCCTAAACCCTCTTCTTTCTCCATCCTGAATTTCAATCAGCCAGATCCAGATTTGTTTCTCAAGACATCCTGGAGCCATTGGTATTCTCAGCAGCACATCTAGAACATAATGTAAAGCACTGTATTTCGCCACTCCACAAATAGTTGTTAATAAAAAATGGAAGTATCAGAGCTTTCAGGCAGAAGTGATCAAAATGCAGCATGCAGGACTGTAGGGAATAACAACACTTTCGAAGTTTTTTACACAACAGCTAGCTGGTTTTCAAACTGTCCACACACAATAAACAGGGTAAAAAATAGCTTGACCAGGTTCACAGTTGATTGACTGAAGGAATAACTTGGTTTTGAACACATTATATAACTGAGGACATGACTTCAAAAGAATATACAGCACACGCACATGATATTTTGCCAGAGACACATTATATTTGTGCATGCCAGTTTCTGACGACATAAGATACCGATAGCTTATTGTATCTAATATGATATATATTTTAAATTGCTCCCGTAGCTGTGCCTACGGTGTGATAGAATCTGAATTGTAAGTCGCTTTGGATGAAAGTGTCTGCTAAATGACAAGCAAGATAACCCACCACATCTGTTTAATGGCTGATGAACGCTGCACATTCATGTTTCTTAATGGTGTACCTCTAAATATACATTTTAGTGAAGATGGTTCTCTCGACTGGCTGATATACTATGTGAATGCTACTGACAGTCACTTCATACATGCATCTAGCTCACCTTGATGCATTCACATAACAGACACACTAACACACACTAGTATAAGTATGCAATGCTGCTTCTCTTCATTGGCATTTACCGTTTTTTCAGTTGTTTGTTTATCTTCTGAGACTGATGGCTCTGCTAAGTGGTAAATCAGATTAAACGAATAAACACTTAAACAGTGCGGAAGAGAATTTCTCGCAAATGAGGCAAAGCCTTTTTTTCGACTATGTATCCCATGTTTTGTTACTTACATCGTTGTGCAGAGCAGTGAATCATTTTATGATTTTTAACCATTAACCGTGCTCTCTTTCCATGGACAGCCTTGTTACCAGTAGTGTGGACCACATAACCCACTTAAAATGAGGCTTGCTCATCTAAATGGTACATTAGTTATCATTAGTGGCAGTAGGAAACAGCTCTGATGACTTTAGAGCAGCACCTGGTCCGCACAGGAACTGACCATAATTCCTAATAGTGAATATCCAGTATATTATTAAAAGGTCCAGATAAGCCAACACTACTGTTCCCCTATTCCGTTGTGCTCAAAATTAAGGCTGGCTACTCTCTGGGCTGCAAATTGCTCCAGGCAGAAAATCAATTATTATTAGAGGTAGATGATTGAAGTGTGTAAATACTCGTACAGACACACACATACACGCACAGGTTGTGTCTTATCGGCTTATATCCAACGATAACAATCACGTTGGCTGAGTGTTTGGCCAGCAGCTAGGACTGCAGAGAGGCACGGCTCATTTGTCAACGAGAGCTTTGCAGGGGTCGCTGCTTGTTTAAACATGAGGCCCCTTGCTCTTCCAAGCCCGATCCCCTCTCACCACTCTCTTGTTCCTCTTGTGCCTTCGCTCTGCCTATTTCTTTCCCGCCTTCTTATCACCTTCCTCCAGGCTCCAAAGTAAACTGCCGCTGAGAAAGTCTGTGTATCCTAAATTAAGTATCATGCACGAATACACCCAAATGAAACATTCCTCTCATAAAAAATGTGGACTAATGCAGGCAGTGTTCCCGGAAAGGCAAGTCATGTTGTGTTTCCCGCTACATTTTGGCTATGAAACAGTCTTTGTTAATACGTTCTTTCATCTGTCAATCACACTTGATGTGTCAGACATCACTGAACAGATCAGAAGTTGGTAAAAGGTGCTTCTGACTCTTTGAAATCTCTCTCCTTATCCTTTAGTTTTGAGTCGATAAGCATTAAGGCTTGAGCAGAATAAGAAGAAAATGTCAAGAACAGAGCTCAGGCTTTACACCACCCAGCCTGCACTTCAGGTAGACCAAAACAGCCCTTGAAAGGATCCAAAAAAAAACTAGAATTACCAATCATATTGCAGTTAACACCCATGGCTGTCCAAAATGTCATCACGTCAGCTTTTTATGCTATAAGACATCTGTGTGAAATTGTCATAACTAGCATGTGAATTTTTGAGTTATGGACAAAAACATGTTTTGTGAGGTGACAGTGACATTTGACCACCAAAATCTAATCGGTTCAACCTGGAGTCCAAGTGCACATGGGACAAGTTTGCCTTCAGGACTTTCTGTCATATTTAGGCAACAATTCTACATGGTCCTGTGTTATGGTGTTTCTTTTGAAACCAGCAGGGACTTTCTGTATTTCTCAAAGTGAAAGTCAGACAGTATTCAACACTAATAGCACCCTTGTTCAAAAACACACAATCAAACTGACTTTAACCGCCTCACGTTTCACTAATCTTCAATTTATATTTCCATAAAGGATCACCCCAGGTCATTTTCAACTTAAAGCTTATTTTACCCGTTCTGAATGATTTGCATTGTGAAATTCAACAGATCCCACAGGGTTGTGTCTCGTAGCACAGCCAGCAGATCTTTATGACTTGGACTCCTGTTGTGATCCTGTCATGCATTTACCTGACAAATGTCAGAAAAGACCTGCCTGTACTTTGACTTTAATACTACTTGAGACACCATTTGGACTTGAGCTCTGTAATGTAAAAGACTTGATACTCTTCACTACTCCCACTTGAAGAATAATAGTTGGACCAGCTTCATGTTCTGAGCCAGAGCAGAAATCCAATGTTCAGTGTAGCAGAGTATTTTTTGGGCTGTCTCTAAACTGTATTAAAGCTGAGATTAAATGAGAGGAAGGGGTTGAACTTGGATGAGAACTACCGTTGATACCTTTTTTGGTAAACTTGCATTCAACCGATTTTTTGGGGCAGTGGAAATGAGTTTTAAACACAACACTAACAATTATTACCGTTTAATCTAATATTGCAAACGTGTAAGCAAATATTTGCCTACTTACCCATCAAACGGATAAGGAGAAACATTAGCATTCTTTGGTCATTTCGTTTGTGCCTACCCAAGGAATATTAGTCCAATCACTCTCTTTTAGCTCTGCTTTTGGTCTCCACCAAGTCCTGTTAGAAATATCTGGCTCTTTAGATGCTAAGTGTTCCACTATGTTCACCAGTTAGTTGCCAGCTGTTGTGTGGTGTTGCGCACGCAGTGTACAGTGGATGAGCTTTTTCGCCAAAAACATCTGCCTGCTGTGTCTGGAAATGAGAGAACTATGAGAGAACCAAAACAGTACGTTTTCAGGCCAGACCACTAAAACAATCATCTGAATAAAACTAATTGCTCCATTAAGCTGAGGCGGAACTGCAGAATCGGATGACTGAGTTGGTTGACACACAAGTAATACTTTGATCCATTTGAAGAACATTGACTGTAGCAGCTTTAACTTAGCTTTGGCATTTGGTTTGCTTTGTCAACTGCCTGGATCTAATTTCACATTTCATCGCCCTACAGTTTTGCTATTTTCTATCCAATTATTGTTTCTGTCCAAGCATTCCTTATATACATTTCCACAAGGCATTCATGACTTCAGTGCCGACAAAGACTTGGTCCCACCGCTGACAGCCAGACCAATAGATGGCTGTTGAAATGTCTAAATGGAAGAGTCAGTTGCTAACTGGCCTCCCAAATGTTTACCGTGACCATAATGGCTATAGTCAGCCATCTGGCTTTATGAGCTTCATGTTTAGATAACACAGTTACTCTTGGTGTGGTTAATTTCATCCAAAAGCTTACCTTTATCTCACATTTTGGACTTCCTTTAATTTTAATTAATAATAATAAATCAGTGTATAAATGTGTGAAACTGTATTCGTAGAAAAAAATGTGTTGCTGCAAAAAGGTATGATGAATTTTCAAGGAAAGAAATAATGGTTTAAAAGAAAAACAGAGAGAGACGACTGATGGATGAAGCTCGTGGTTCCTCTTCCCAGAATCTTTTATTACATTTGTCCTGAAACTCTTTTGAATCAGATGATTATTTTGGCGTTGATTTTAAGCTCCCATGTGTATGTGTGTGCAAGAAACCTCAAGTCTCATGGCTCTCTCCCTCCACCTCTGGCTCCGCAGTTAAAAGGAAAAAAGGGTGAATGCGAGAGGTCAAAGGTGAGCGGAAGGAATGAGGTGGAAAGCGGGATAAAGATAGATACAGATGGGTGGTCAAGGCTCAGATGCTCTTTAAAAACAGCTCTGGTTTTGGGAAGCAAACCTCCAGCTGTTCTCCCTCCCACACACATCCAACCAGCTGTATGAGGCTGAGATGGATTACAGTCTTTCTATCAATCAAGTGTTTTGTTGAAAGTGCCACCATGTAGAGCTGACAACCCCTTAACTGAGACTACAAATATAGAGCAAACAGACAGGAAGACAACAGTACGTGAGGAAAGAGGACTGACAAAGATAAGAGGGTGACTTGCTGCAGGCCAATTTTGGATAATCACAAAACCATTTAATGGCAAAGAACACCAAAACCTATTTTAAGAATTAAGCAGGTACAGTTATTCCCATGCTGCTGGGTTGAAATCTTCTTATCGGCATAAATAAGGAGTAGGAGCATAGCTGCTGATGATCCATTTGGGGAATGTAACAAAATCACGTTAGGCAGTGAGAAATGCCTCAAAATGCAATTATAACTGAGCTGATTCTGTGTCTGTATGTGTGTGTGTGTGTGTGTGTGTGTGTGTGAATTTCTGAATGCCGGCATCTGCTACATGTGATGCAAACAAATGCAGCTAGGTATGGAGGATGCAGCAGAGATGTAAACAAATATATGACGGCATTATTCGGATACACTGATTTGTCATCTATTGGCACAATTTGCCTCAACTTTCACACCATTTCCTCTCATTCAATTCAGACTTTATGTTTTCAGTACCGACATTAAACCATGTGGTTGCTGAGTGTTAGTGCTAACAGCTAAAGCAGTATGACTTTCCATGATGCAAAATCTCCAAAATGTCAATAAAGACAATTAATTGTAAACAGTTTTAACTTCAATATTCGGGAGGGTTATCTGCATAACTTGCCATCAGTTTTTCAACAGATTTGTGGTGCAGTGCAAACATAAAGCTTGACAGATGTTGCACAGCTGTGAAAATCCAATAGTGAAGCCTGCACCTTCAGCACAAAAGACTACTACTACTACTACTACTACTACTACTACTACTACTCCTACTACAGAAGACAAGATGAAGTTAGCGAGCGTCTCAAAGTGCATGCCGGATGGCCAAGAGATTGCTGCAGATTTCTTTTAAATTCAAACCAACCTTAATTTCAACCTATATTTTCATGAGGATCTTTATTCTTTTTTGTTTTTTAATATACAAGGCCCAATGAACTTTCACGGCCCAATTTTTTGCCGTAGCTTTTCATTCATTTCACTTCATTCCAATTATAAACACACATATAGTTGATGAAAATCATGCAATATGGCCCAATGCAATTTAGACTTGTATTTACTCACTGTTAAAACTGACTTTTCTTCCACTAAGCCTATTCATGTCCATCAGATTTTTAACATTAACACGTTTTACCCATGGCAGTAGCTCTGCACTGCTCTCATACAGTGGTTACAGCTTATAACGGCGTCCTGACAGCGTCCTGGCAAAAACATAGCACGCACCTACCCTCTAGTTCCCCCCGGTTAACACTGTTATACACTGTTATACACTGTTATATACTATACATAACATAATGTAGTACCTGATGAAGTGTGTGAGGTTACACCAGTACTGTGGATCTATGTGACCCATGTCCCGCTTGAAGCCCTCTCCACAGACCTCCACCCCCAACTGCAGACGGGACTCATTGCAGGGTTTCTTCGGCCGGGGGGGGAGTGGGCTCTATGTTGAAACTGTCAGTGGCTGCGGGAACAGAAAGAAGAAGAGCACTTAGAGGTGCACATATCCTGCTTAGTGGGTTTTACCTCTGATAAATGGCCATGTCAGTAAAGTGACTGAAATGAAACATGACAAAGATGGATGTTGGCCTGTATTTTGTTGTTATTTGTGAGCTGTGAATTTGAAAATGATTTCTTTTCTTTTTCTCATTATGTCCTGTCAGAAAGCTGTGACTTATGTTTTTCATACTCTCCATTTTAATTTTAATTTCCACCCACTACCCTCTTGGAACAGTGGAAATGTCAGTTTCAACTTCCCACGAACACAATCTTATTTTTCTTTGCTGCTTCCTATTGTTGCTATTTTTCTGCAGCAATTCGGTTCAGTTTCCCCCAGAGACTGACACAGCGTGATCTCATTTCATAAGATGGATATGCTTACCTGACAACCCCCTCATCATCCAGGCATTGACTGTAAAGAAAAAAAAGAAAAAATGTGTCAAATAGAGTACATGACTAAGGTTCCCACATGTTACATATATTCAATAAGAAAAACAATATTACTTAATTTACATTTTCTGATTTCTGCTTCTCTCTGTGACCAATGATCAACTGATTGCAATCAACTTGTCAATCTCTGTAGCGTTCAGCATTGATAACAAATCAGTTTTAAACAATGCAGGGACTAACTGCTCAAAACACAAGAGCCACAGTGGGCTGTTAGATGGGGATGTGCAGACAGCAAGTTCCTACTGCAGGCAATCAGCACCACAAGTCTGTCATCAAGGTTTCCCAACCCCTAGGCCCTTTTATTGACCTGTTGCATGAGATCCACTGCATTTTCAGCCATGTTAGCAGCAAAACTTCCCATGAGCCTCGGCTGTACTTAGTGCCAACTAAAGTTTGCATAAGAGAGTGACAGTGGTAAACTCTAATACCTGATAATCATCAGCAGATTATTTGGGGACATATAAGAACCAGATCATTTCTAGTTTTCATCTATTTGTGCGACCATTTTCGTGAATGAATGAGACAAAAAAGAAAATCTACAAAAATAAATTATTAGTCTTTTCAGTTTCCTGTGTTTTCATATTTTCAGTGTTTTGGTGAACACCCAGCAGAGGTAAAGAACAAAGGAAAGAGACGGAGTAAGAACAAACAATTACAGTTGAAGGGAATTGTCCGCTGAATACAGAAGTGCATCCATCATACACACTTTTAATACACTTTCTCTCCCCTCCCTGTTCTCGGATTCAAACTCACAGCAGCCCACTTTTTTTTCCGCAGCAGAGTGTTACGGATGACCAAAGCTAAACGTGCTGCTGCACAGGAAGGTGTATCTCCCTTTGAAGTGGCACACTTACAAAGCGAAGAATCAGTTGGAAAGATGCCCCTCAGGACAAAGACTGCTTCCAAGTTAGCGTGCTAAATATAGAGACTTGCTTGTTTGAGGATGTTTTGAGGTGCAGTGTTTGTGATGGGATGAGATTATTTTATTCATTCTATTTGTGTGTTTGTCTTAAATATTCTATAGATCAAGTATTTGAGGAGATGCTGGCCTGGTTTTATTAGCTGCACTTTAATTAGCTTTTTATATGGTTCCACCCTGACAAGTTGTTTTTTAAATCTAGAAGACGGTTAAGTTTACAGATCCTTCAAAGGAATATTCTGACACTTTTGTTAATTGTGCTTTCTTGTTGAGAGTTCGATGAGAAGATGTGTGCTATCAATTTTCTTTTCTAACTCGCTGCAATAAAGCAAATAATCATGTATCCCCAAATATCAAACTATTGCTTTAATATTCTTCAAAACTTCTCCAACTTAAAAGTACCAGTGTTGGCATTGAAAACCAGGGTTTTTTTTAAGACAAAGAGCACAAAACAAATAAAGTGATGTATGGCAAAGCCCAACCTCTCAGACAGATAAAAAGATATATATTTATGAATTGAACTTGCTGCATTCAAAGATATAAGTTATAAGAGCAAGAATGCAGAATCGCATAATTCCTGCAGTGCTGGAGTCCAACAAAAAAGGAAAAAGCAAGTAAAAGTTCAAGGATGACAGGGACTTGGACTCAGTTGAGCTGTTTCGGAACAAAAGGCGAACCAGAAGGTGACAGGTGAGTTTATTAGATGGGATCGAGAGACAGCCAGGGGCACTGCCTGAAATCCCCGAGCTAGTCAGATGTCACAAAGTGAAATGTTCATATGCTCATCTGTTTTTGAGGCCCCTTGTTCTCTCAAGACATTAAATCCATTTCCCGTCTTCTCTTCAAGGCACAGACAGAAAATCATTTCTTAAGATCACAAGAAAGTATGTCCTTAGTGTCTAGGAATCAATACATCACATTCAATATTATGGCAAGTTACAGAGCACTCTGAAAATTGCACTCTTTGAAAGTTCTACGACTTCAAAACTTGGCTTTCAGCCCGCTGGTTTCCACAGGTCTCCTGTTGCATTTTATTTTTCCCACAAACCTGACACATTTCACACTACAGTATAGATTCATTTAAGTAGTGTAGTTGTAGGTCAAGAATGTAAATGGATGGTCATTGATTTCACCAATTTAAACAGAAAAAGTGAATATCTTTTTGTCTAACATTGCTGATTTGGATGTTTTTTATAAAGTGCATGACCAGATTACCAAACACCGTCTAGATGAACAAAACAAAATACTGTAAATCTGCTGCAATAGTTCCACTAAATGCTTTCATTTTCAGGGTTTGGGTGTCTGCGTTTTCTTAATGGACTATTTTGTCTCTCGATTATGTGACCTAACGTGCTACATTCATATCTTCTTCATGTTGTATGCAAATTACTATGTAAAAGTTAAATCAGCTAAGGGTATATTGCCTGATCCCAGTATTCCCAGTAATCTCATTAAAATAAATCTATGCTGGTATAACACATACATTATGCTGCGTCGGACAATGCTTTCTGTTAGGCATAAAGTTCAACCACACGGTTTCATACGAAACTGCTGAATGATTATAAAAAGACTGAAATCTGAAAATAACATACAACAATCTAGCAGCAGGATTCCCTTCAGCATGAGCTCTGCACAACAGCAGCAGGGGGAAGTTTGAAACTAAATCCACTCGATCAGCTTTATGAGCTGCGGGAATCAGCAGTGAGTATCTGGGAGATTTGGTTGACTTATAGGCTACAGTGCCAGAGTATGAACTATAGCTGCTTGGTGCATCTCTCATCCTGTCGTGTGACAGTTTGCCAAAACAAAGCATTCTGGATTTGGATGGCAGATACAGAGATGGGACTTTAACCAACTGTTTAAGTATTATTAACTGTTTGTTTTTTTCAAGCTGTAAACACAACACTGACATTATCACATTGTAAAGTTGCTGCAGCGAATGTGAAAGCCAATTGTTCATCTACACACCCAACAGATATGGAGGAATAATTCGACATTTTGGGAAACAGGCTTATTTGCTTTTCTCTTGCCAAGAGTTAGATGGGAAGCGGCAACACATTGAACTCTCCACACGAAAGCAAATTGTACTTCTCTAAATATTAATCTATTGCTTTAAGTCCCATAGTCGCACACATTTTAGGATACTCTTGGAAAAATGTGCAGCTTTGAAAAATGTACATACAGCATCTGTTTTCATGGTCTAGAAAAGCCCAAAGCTCATCAGAGGGCACAACCACCAACAAATAACAGCCTTCCAGCAGCATCTCTTCTATATACTTCTGCAGAGGAGAACAGCAGCAATGCAATTTATCCGTTGCTGCCACTACCATCACAAACGCTGAGTTGGCTGTGAGCTGTAGATTGTAGCAATGTCTTTTCAATTTACCGAAAACCACGAGTGTCTACTGGCAGTATCTCTGTGCAACAGCCCTTTTTGAATTGCATGAGCTGAGCTGAGACGGATGTCTGTGTATTTCTTGTCACTCCTAAGACAAAGTAAATGAAATATGTAAAAAGTAATAAATTTCAGTTCATTGAAGGCTCTCGTTTAGAAAGAACCACAACGGGGTACTACAGACAACTGAAGTTTCTCATTAGTCACATGTGGGGTGATGGTTTTCGTATTTGCTCATTCATCCGACCCTAATTTCAAAACACTTATCAGGTTCCTCTTCACTAAGTTCACAGTTATGCTAATGAAGCCTTTCCTGGCCACTGTGGACGCTGCTGGTCATGGATCAAGGCCAGCTTTTCATGATACAACCACATCAATTATGATTATGAAAAGGGGAAACTGCTTGCATATTGGAATAAACGTTTTGTCAAACATCATATGCAAAGTCATATTTTAATAGCTTTTTAACAACCTTTTGTCATGGCTTCAAATAAAATTGTGCATGCCTCTTGCCTTGTTGAATGCTTTAATATGAAAGTACCCTCAAATTGCTATTTATGGCGCAATAACTAAACTATTGATAGAATATTAAAATGACACAAACATAATAAAAGTGGCATAATTAAGTCTTCTTTTGTTTCTTAATTTATTCTATAAAGGAAGGAATCACCCATACTGCAGGATGTTCATTAGATACTTTGCACGTGCGGGGTTTTAAAATTAGCAAGTAATTTATTATTTATTGATTTATGTATTAACAGGCTGTAATTATTGGCTTCCTCAAGCCTCCATACCAAATCCACTTGAACAGGATGCGTGCACCTATAAGCAAGAATCAGTAAATACTTGTCATTAGGGGCGAGCTTTAAACCAACCAATCTTTTGCACAGAACTAGAACTGTCGAGTCAACTGAAATGTGGCCTTAGTTCTACATTGAAACAGCAATAAACTTGTGAATTATGCAGACCAAGCAGGGCTATTTTAAACTAGGAGATAACTAAATCAAGGTGCTTGAAGGTTTTACACGCTTGACAGCGTGCCAATCGAGTATCTGCTCAGTTGGCACCCTGTCATCCACTGCCTGTTAGGTTGACAAGATGAATATTGATGAGAAGAAATAGAAGATGAAGGAAAGTAGATGAATTGCCAGAACTGTCCAAACAGCACAGGCACAAGTGGCAGGACTTGTTCAACAACCCCCACCATATATCAGGTCTGCCTTGTCATCATCATCATCAGGACATGTTGGTTTAAACACATGGGAGGATGGAATAATGCATCCCAAAGAGGATATGAAGAAGGTTTTGTCTCACTCTGTATCTATGCCTAGGGCAATAATGTATTTAAAATCTAATCTGAGAAATTAAAAAAGGGAAATAAATCAGGTGTCCTTTTGTCTATTTGTCTTCCTGCTGCACCATCTGTCTTCCACTGTGTCTTCCCCCACAGACCTAAGTCACTGAAAACAGCAGCAGTTATAGTGCTGTGTTCACATACTGAAGACCACTGAAGTATTATGAACAAACTGTGGACATGTGACACAAATCAGGCAAAGACTTTGCTTTTCTGAATACATTTGAGGCTCGTTTTTATCTGCCAACAATGCTCAGCATTCATGAATAACACCCTGACCTCTCACTCCACTTTGAAGATCACTGAGTTCTTAGCTGTTCAAGCCGCGCAGCCCCCCCATGTCCACCATCTGCAGAAAAACAACTGAGAACACAACCCTCCGAAGGAAATGTTTATTTTGTTTGCATTGCAGATGACATCTAAGCAGGCCAGAAGGAAGCAAAGGAATATAATGGATATCTTATTTTAGAATAGCGGTCAAATGAGACTTTTGTGAGAAATTGTTTTGCAGATTTGTTTGCAGAAATTCTAATAGATAAAGATTTTTAAAACATCACAATAATAAGACAACTTTGAGAAGCTTTAGAGACAAACTAAATGTTTTCCTTATATGTCACACAAAACACCTTGAGACTCCTTAGATATAGAATTAGAGTGTTGTCTGCTTTTACAAGGATGAAGTTACTCCTTTCTGCCGTGTTATTCTTTCTCAGATCCAGGAGAATTCACAGCTCTTCAAACAATGACTGAGGTTATCCGACTGAGGTCACTGAGGCGGAGAGCTTGCTATTCCCTCTCCCCTTCAGATGAAGAGCAAGCCTTTTAACCACAGTGAATGGCAGGTGCTGGAGAGTGTGATGTGGGCATACACAGGGGTATCACACAATTTTACATCTGAAAAAATGCTTCAAGTAACACCTGTACTCATCCTTTTCGTTGTTAAATTAGTCGTAAAACCATATCATATGAAGGTGTTATTTAACAACGGTAACTGAGCATGACGAACGAACAAAATCAGATGATTGTTAGCCTCACACACATGATAGTACAAGTGTTTCCTCACAAAGGATGCTGCTGCTTATCTCACCTCCTCCTCCTCCTTGAGGTAGTTTATTTTCCCTTTGGCTTAAAAGGATGCCAATATATACTGTAGGTAGGGATGGGATTTTCCATCAGTTCAAAGGAAGATATTACTCCAAACAAACCGATAGTTCTCTCTCCTCTTATCTTATTATCAAAATCACATCCTATTTATTTAATGTTGAAATATGACGTGTAGCAGCTTAAGGGGAAAGTCCATGTCGATGTGTCCTTGGGCAAGACACTTAACTGTGCTGTGCCATCGGTGTGTGAATGGTTGCGAATGGGTGCATGACATGTAGTGCAAAAGCGCTTTGAGTAGTCGGAAGACTAGAAAGGCGCTATACAAGTCCATTTACCATTTACCTTTTTTAACAAGCTGAAGGCAGAAGCTACAGGACTGACTTCCCCAGCTTCTCAGTGTTATGACCCTCCAACAGCCAAGTCAATGTCGACTTATTTGAACACAGTTTTGTAGAGTAACTTGCTTACTCAACTAATGCCAGTTACAAAATCTTATTTTGCATAATAAACATACTTATTTTAACCCATTCCATATTTTTTTCCTAAGCCTAACCAAGTAGTTTTACCTGGAGCGCCACAGTTTGAAGCATAGTAGGACCGCTAACAAAGCCTCAGAATTTGACTAGTTGGAAGTGAGAATGTGTTGCAATAGACTGTCATCCCTGTTATCTGTAGAGCTCACTAACAGGAAAATAAATGACCTTGTAGAAGAGGGGGCCACCGTGGCATCCTCATCTGCCAAAACAACAAGGAAAAGATGTTGCTGTGATAGAAACACGGACCTGCCCGGGTCACGTTAGGCTACAGAGCATCACTACAAATCATTGTTTATGTGAGAGGATCCCCCGCTGGTACGAGGTTAGAAAAGAGAAAAGAAAACAATGTGACAACAGCAAATAAACAAAGTTTTGCTCAGTCTGACAAATTGGTCAGTGTTTCAACAAATATTAAGCTATTAGAGTAGACATATTGTATTTATGGTCCCTACACACAGTAATAAAAGTCTTGGCATACCGATATCTTTGTACTTTTGTGTCACTGTTCAATAGCTAATATCTTTTCTGCTACTATTATCCAAAAATTGCTATGTTCCTTTTTTTATGTTGCATAATATATTCCCTTCTCATGGTTGAAAAGCATCTAAGCCTCTTGCGGGTAACAAACTCTTTTCAGTCGTTTTTTCTGTCGCTGTGTTCACAAAGAACTCTCCTTCATACAGAAGATCTATCCTAACTGGCTGATATCAGACATCAAAGGGACTGTTTCTCTATTTTTCACATGCAGTAGAAAACAGTTCCAAATAAAACAGTTTACAGAGTGGATTGGGGATTTTCCTGAGTAACTAAGATATTGTTTTTGGAAAGAGCAACAAGAATGTCTCAGAAAGCTCAAAGCTGCATTTTTTCAGACACTTGGTGACAGCGCAACAAGCTTTAAGTCCAATATTTCCTATTGCAATTAGCCAGAAGACGCAAAAAGCTACTTAGAGCTGAGTGTAACAGCAAAGTCGGGTAGAAATTCTTTGTGGCTTCGTACACGCAACCCATATTGCATTATACATGTTTATTTTGATCTATTCTTAGCATAAAAGTATTGATTATAGCTTTAAGATATATGAATCATGATCCATTGTCATATTATACATGTTTTTTTCTGGATTTTCTCTATATTCTCCTAACTTGGAAAGGTGCCAAATTACAGCAGCTTTATTTTTAGCACATAGGTGACATCAGTAGAAATCAGTACGTGTATGGAAGTGAGCAATAATGTGTTTACAGCATTACATTTTGTTAAAGCAAGCTGTCTGATTAGCTCTGCTTTCAGAACAATTTCAGCACATTTGCCAGCTCATATCCAACAAATACTGCAAGTTTACAGATTAGGAACATCAGTTCTAAGATGGATATGTCAGCTGTCAATGACTGAGAGGACTGCTGCTAACACAGGACATTTAAATCTTAATTTCTCATCAGTCAGCCATGGCTACCAGCTGCCTGCCTGCCTGATTCTTTTAATGTCCTTGGCTTAGTTTGGAAGTTATTTTACTCAAAAGCAAAAGCAATCACCTCCCATTGGAGATGAGAACTCTATTCTCACACAGTGCTCATGAAAACAAGCCTGTTGGATTCTCAGTGAGCAAAGGCCACAGTGATGGACTGATGGGGGATTATCATTCAGCTGATGAGCCAGGTGAGGAATGAACAAAAAGCTGTTGGGAAAAGCAGAAAAAGAGGTAAATCTGGACAGTGACTATTGCACTAAAGGCAAAATATTTTATTCTTATGTTTGAGTGCACGTTGCCACTGATTTCCTTTTAAACCAAAGCTAGCCTCTCAAGGATGAAAAAGAGTGTCACTTCTTTACATGCAGTGCAAGATAAACACAGACGGATACTCCCTTCTCTCAGGCCTGAGTGAAAGGATCCAGGCTGTTCCTGTCCAAGTCCATACAAGTCCTGTGTGTGTGTGTGTGTGTGTGTGGAGGGGGTCAAAGAGAGAGAGGAAGAGGACACTGGACAATGACACACATGTCCAAGACAGAAGAATATTGGCAAACAAAAGCAGGAAGAGAGGGAGGAGAATAAAATGCCAGTGGCGGAGGAGAGAGAATCCGCGATGGGGGACTTTCCGGAGGCAAATGCAATTTTCTTTTTAAACCTGTTACACTGTTTGTATGTGTGTAAGGCAGGTGGTGGAGCGGGTCAGCTTCTGATTGCACGGTTGTGGTTTGACAGCATGTTGTGGGTGAATACGAGGCTCTGTGAAGGGCTTTTGGGATAACAGCTCGATATAAATGCAGTCCATTTACCATGCGGAGAGGAAAATTACCGCCAAGCTTCAGCAGAAAAGGCCCCCGCGGAGAGAATCCATCTGTCTATGAGCTATCACTGCACTCAGCGTCTCATGAACATTTTGTCTATGGTGGAGCGCCTAAACGAAATAGGGAAATTAAAAATGTCTTTTAGCATTTGTTTTTGTGAAAAAGTGTATTCGTATGAGCCTAAACAATTGTGTTCCCACAGATGCACAGGGCAGGCCTGATAAGGAGCACGGATGTGATTATAACATACTGAATTGGCAGAATCAGCACATATGAATTCCCAATCGTTCTTCGTTAGCAAAGATAATTACCTGGAAAAATAGCTTTAGAGAGGCAAAGCAATTCAGGCTTTCATTAGTATTCCCCATGCACGTCTATTCCACTACAGACAACTGCATAATTCCAAAAGATGAAAGCCAAAAATGTCTGAAAGCCACTCTATTTCACCCCCTTTTTGACAAACCACAAAAATGAGCTGCGCTGGAGCACTTGACTCCAGCAAAAAGCAAACATTTGTTGTTTGAAATAACATCGTGACAGGCATTAATTATCCCCTTTATGTTGGCTTTTTGTTTAGCAAAACACCAAATTCTTCTGACAGGAAAGACACAAAGACAAAGCTATAGAGGTTCAATCGAAATAGTTCGCTTTTTCTTCTCAGATAAATAAGGTGTTTAAATGCAGGACACTTTACTGTTGTGCCTCCTTTGACCAAAATGACACATGAAATTGATGCACTCTTGTCCGAACTTGTTAAAACACAGCAGCAGTAAACTCTTTACTCCTCTGAGTGATGCAGTCCCCAACAAAGCCGATCGAGTGTAAATATGTCAACTTGTTCTGGCCATAAATTACAGTACCGTGGCACAATCTGTGTGATAAAAGCCAGAGCACAGCGAAGGAATGCATTATCACTCCGACTCTGGCCAAATTCTCATCAGGGATGTAATGGATATACAAATGGACAGATGGGATAATATAGCACTCACATAAAGCGATGGTCAAATCCTTTTACATCTAACTACCCCATTTACCCCATTTACCTTGAAAAAATTGATTGCATAAAAAGCAATTGAGCAAAAACAAAAAAAAAGGTTTTATTTCCGTCAGTTGTTTGACCGGCATTGCCAAAGACCTCTCTGCCTTGGAGGCAGCAGGACTGTGCCAACAAGCTGTTCATCTGCCTGTTTGACAGACAAAAGGGCGGTGAGAAGAAGACAGCAGAGGAGGCCAAGAGGGAGACAGAGTTTGGCATGCAGAAACAGAGGCTCTGTGATTGAGTCATGAATTCAAATTGCAACACCAGGTCAGAGACTGTGAGGACAGACGGGAGTGTGAAAAGGGCACTAATGAATCTAAGCCCTTCATTGACATCTTTGTTCGGGTCCAATACCAAAGGGAACTGTAACATCACTGGGGGAGCCCTTCTGTGGAAGTATCTGTGCTCTCTTTGCTCGTCACTATATTAATCAAAAATGAACAAAATCAAAATCTGACTCGTGCTAATTTGTCTGGTCGCTCTCCTTGTAATAACCTTTACTTGTAATAACCATTACAAGGTTTATACATGAATGAATGCACTGTCTGACTGTCTGAAAATTTGCCAAGACACATGACCCATAAAATCATTACATTACTTAAGCAAGGACGAGGAGCGAGCAGAGGTCTGGTACACTCTTTCTGACTTCGTACCCCCAGATTTGTTCCTTTTTCTCATTTCCAAACTTGTGAGATTCTAGATCATTTTGCATAAGAACAGGATTGTTTAAAAAAAACTGAACACTGTACCGAAGGAGGACCATGTGTCAACCAAAAATTGATAAAACTATTTCTGGCCCTCTCCTGTCATCATTAGCTAATTTCAGTCAGTCATCATTAATTTTAATCACCAGTTATGACTTCCATTCAATGCTCAGTTTATTAGCGCTCATTATTCTATTCTGAAATAGAGTATCTGGCTGGTGTGTTGCAGAAAACCACCTCTTTGTCAGATCTCCCACACTCTGATATAAAGAGACCACTAACGACCGTCCCCCTCCATCTCTGCCCTCTTGCTGCTCCTTTGAGGAGCCATAACCAGTGACGTCCTCTGCAAATGAGATCGGATAATGAGCGCTTGTTTTGTCCTCTTGCTTCTTCCTCGGACTATTTGAGCTATCATACAAATGGCGCCATGAGAGTCATTATTGAAGATAGCTGCTTTGTAGATTAATTATATATGCAGTAGCATTGACTGCATAGCTTTTATTCTTGTGCATTAGGGAGTTTCTCGAGTAATCAATTGATTGTTTGGTCTATAGTGAAAAAATGTCAATCACAATTCCTCCGAGCCCAAGTCGACATATTCAAATGTCTTTTGTTTTATCCGGCCAACAGTCCAAACCCCAAAGATATTCAGTTTACTATCATGGAACATAAACTTAAGAGAAAATGCTCATATTTGAGAAGCTGGCACCAATGAATGTTTGCCTAAAAAATGACTTAAAAAGTTGAATCCATCATCAAACTAGTTGCTACTGAATATAAATATATTTCAAACAATATTGTTTGTGGTGCGCTTCCACAGTCAGATGGAAGAGTCATAACAGATAAGCGTTGAGGTAATATGCGCATCTATAAAGTATTAAACGCCTCTGCAGTCAGAGACACACTGCAACTTGGAGTCAGCAAGACCTCAGCATGAGACTTTGATGAGGGAAGAGACAAAGATCAAGACCTTTCTGGTTCATGAATCTTTTACAGGCAACTGAAAGATTAATAATGCTCTTAAAATGCTTCCACTGCAGATGAGCTATATAGAGAAATATCAAACCCATAAATCAGCAAAACATTTTATCCGTACAAGACTTTGTTACACCAAGCATGTTTGCAATAGTTTCAACTCTACATGTTGACTCTTTTGGGTGCAGTGACAGAGATGTGGAGGTCTGAATGCCTAACATGCCTAGCGTGGCAGAATGAACCAACTCCAATCTACTGTCCGGACTAATCAGAGATATTCCAAAGACATGTAGCTGTTGCTTTATGTGTTTGTGAGTGTAGTGAACACCATGTGACCTTACTGGTCAAAATGTGCACTGGGATATCAGATTTATAAATTCTGACTGCACATCTGTAGTTCATATAAGTTTTGACACTTTTCACAATTCTGGGTGTTTTTGTAACTGTGTAGTTTAAAAAAATATGGTTTAAAATATTTCTTAAAATTTGTGTAACACCCTCTATCCTCACGCCCTTGATTCAGAGAAGGGAACCCCCTTGGTCTTTTTATGGGGACAGTAAGACAAATAGCAGATTTATCCTCAAGGCTGAACAAATCAAAATGTAAACTTTTCCACTGATCACACCGACACGCAATCTGCCCTTTTCCCGATATCTGACTAAAAGCAACGTCTCACATTTACTTTCATTTCATCAAATGATTTGTCATGATCGCTGAACTTGAAAGCATTTAATTGCTGGAACGTGCAGGTGATAAACACCACCGTGTATAACGACACCCGTGTGTAAAGAAACTGTATGGCATATGGACATCAGCCACATGCGCTGAACTGAGCTCAACACACTGGCAATACCAATAGCACTATGAATAGCATTTCACTAAAATAATTCTCAAAAGTGCTGTTTGTCAGATGGAACGGCGGAACCCCGAGGCATTTTACCTTGCTGTAAGAGTGTATAAATAGCTGTTTATTGGGGTAAGCAGATGCTTCGCAGTCAGATGGAGTCGCTCTTTTTTTTCTGCGGTGCAGATGGGGACCATATACTCTAGTTCCTGCTGCATCAACCACACTTGCCTCAAACTGAAAGTAATCAGGGTGATCTGGTTCTCCTTGAACGCACGGCATCTGGCCTCCACCTGTCTTCTTTCCAATGCAGATTTTAATGGGAAATGATTTTTGGCTAGACGCAGCATGTCCTTACATCATTGGGAATATAGCCTCTCATTGCTTTGATAGCAGCTGCAGTTGCTGTGAAATTTGTCATAGATGAGTCAGTTTGATCACACAAAAATCTCTGTTTCCCATTACCCGAGCATTTTCAGAGGCCGAGCATAATACACGCTTTAAGTCAATATCTAAGCTATTTTTCTGCTTGGCCGTACAGTGCTGCAGGGCCACAGCCGTTACATGGTCGAGATCCAGAGGAGTCCAGGCTGAAGGACTTGGCCAGACATGGACCACATTCTACATATCTACTATGCATAAAACTCTGAAAAATTTCAAAAAGCCTTCCTAAAGAGTGTTGCATCTTTCATTATTGATCCATGTTTAGGTTTACCGCTCCAGAGGCCCAGGGTACACAGCAACACTCCTCCAGATAAGCGCCTCAGTTTGAAGTCTCTCTGAACAACAGGCCTTGAAATTGAAATCCTATATCGTCCGGCTCGTGCGTCCACATGGGAGGAAGCCAGGTCATTTCTATCAGCGTCAGACCAGGTGGCGCCGAGACCAAATATCAGCTCAACAACTGCTCACTAAGAGCGCTCAGCTTAGTTAACCAGCTCCTGAAGAGAGTCACTGTGCTGCATATCAGCTCAATACCTGAACTCCTCTTCAGCACTGAGTCATATGTGCCCAGTGCTGCCTCTGCTCTGCTTACACTGCTACAGTTATAAGAGATAACATGGTTTAGAATAACAACAGCAGATTATCTAAATTCATGCTTTGGACTCATCTCAATCAACGCCCAGCATCACTCTGGCGTCAATACGGAGCAGGACACGTTCGGAGCATCGGCACAAACATCTTAATCATGACAACAATTCAACTAGTGTGTACGTTTCACCGCTCACACATGAAACATTATTTCATACATGATTTCCTCCTTGTATCACCAGCTAATGAGCCAGATCCAGAAATCCCCATTGGCCGCGATATAGGTCAGGTCTGTCCACTGGGGCATGATGGCATGTTGCAGTACTGTATTCCCCGTTCAATGCATGTGCTATGAGATGTGATTGATGTTCCTGATCCTTCACAGCAATCCTTATTATGTGCACTTTGCAACCTGACAAACTGAGGCAGCACTGAGGGGCACATAATGTGATGCACGATACACTGGAGCAGTAATACACTAGAATACTATTGAGTTGCTATAGGCTATTAGATACCTGACTATTGGGGAAGTGGGCAAAACCTGCTCAAACAAGGGGGCTTTTGTGTGATGCTGTGACATTACCTGTCTTAACACAATATCCATTTTTCAGTCGTTATAATATTATATAATATTATATTATATGTAATGAAATCTACAAATAAAGAAAAAAGAAAAAGAAAGATCAATCATACTCACCCAAAATCCCGACGACAAAAAGTTTCAGTACTGTGAACTCATTTGTATCCATCACGCTGCGGGAATCCAGTCGGACTTTGATATTGAAACCTCAACTGCAGCTCCGTGGTAATGTGCGTTTGAAGCGAACCATTATTAAGATCATCCCGAATGTGCAAGTCCGAGCTCCGTCATGCTCTCGTGAGCCAAGATAAATTATTGAAGGATTCGGAGGGGGTGGGGGACCGGACCAAAAAAACCAACCAACAACAACAACAGAAATCTGATCCAAGAGCGTGATTTCTGACTGTCCTCGTGGTGATCGCGACCACTTCTGTCTGCAGTCAGAAGTCCGAGCTCAGGACCACTCAACACTGTCCTGCATCCTCTGTGGGAGGACAGGGGGGGAGGAAGAGGGGGAGGAGGAGGATGGTAGGGTTCCTCCGAAGCACTACTGGATTATGTTTACCGAGTCAACCCTTTCATCCTCCGCATGAATTGGAGACATTTAAATGTGATAGAACCCAACATGTAACAGTGGAAAAAAGGCTTACAGTAGCGTTTTTCTCTGTCTTTTATTGTTATTGTATAGACATCTGAACACATGCACAAACAACTAAAATCAATAAACAGTCAATTACAAACAGTAACATATCAATTTTCTGCAATTATAAATTGCGCTGCAATAAAACAATGTCAATATCATTATTATGATATCACTGTTATATAATTATGATCTATGATCACCTAGATTAATCTGTCAAAATGAATCGATGAACTGCTGTTTGTTGCAGTTTTTTTTTCTGTGAGACAACACTGACCTCGTCTGGTGTATTTTTAAATTGCACCTCGATCAGACCACAGACCAGCTCAAATCTGCCCAGATTAAGCACAGCAATCATAAACGCCTTCATAAACATCACTGCAACAGCTCAGATCATTTTAATCCGCATTAAATTAAAATGACTGCGCACTTCTTTTTAACCTCCTTCATTTTATCTATTTATCTCATTAATGTTTAGCCTGGAAAAAAAACTTCATTAAAGGATAGGTTCACTATTTTTTTGATTTTATTTTGGAGTCTTAAAACGGTAGTCAGGTGACCATGTGTAAATTCCTCATGCTCATACTGGACATACAGAGATCCCCTCCTAACATGCTTCCAATGTAAGTGGTGGGAGACACAATCCAAAATCCTCATTCTGCACAGAACTGTATCCCAAACTTTATCAGTAGTTAATATGAGGCTTCAGCAGTCAGAGGTAGACAAATCAAATAGGAATCTTCCAAAGTTACAGTGTTTTCAGTGCAGAATTCCATCTTTGTGTCACAATCCCTTCACTGCAGCTCAACAAGGAAACACTGTTCAGGGAAACACGAGGGCATTTTGTACAAATAAAGTATGTAACTTTGGAAGATACCCATTTGATTAAGACTGTCGAAACCCCATGATAAAGTTAGACGGAGTTGTAAAGAAATGTGAACCTTTTCTTATATGGTCAACTCTCCGCATCTGATATTATTTCTCAGCAAAACCTTTAAACTTCATCCAACTCTAAAATGTCCCTGCATCACCTCTGATTCCCTCTGACTGCCCTGTTTAGTTTTTTTTATGTTCAAAACTCGAAACCTGCTGATGTGGTATTGACAACACTTTGATTTGAACACTAACAATGCATCCTTGCGGATGAATTCAAGTGGAAAACCCCCTCTTTATGCCAGCAGAAACAAAAGTAACAGTCAGAACAGGAAGGGGGCACTGTTCCTCGTCTTCGTGCAGAAACGGCATGAAGCCAAAGCTGCGGAGAGTTCCTGTAAAGTGGTGGAGAGCGTGAGTAGGCCCTACACTACTGATTATGGGGTTGATGTCTGAGGAATTAATTGTCTGAAAAAATAAATAATCTGAAAGCACCCAAGGCCATATTTCATTCCATTAGTTTTGAGATTAGGAGCTGGTAACTGTATGACATTGGAACTTGAGTCGTGTTGTGATTTCTGTATTGGCACATGTGCATCTTGTGATTTATAAAGTTTGTATTCAAGGTTTTGCACAAAACAAACAGATTGTCCTGAATGTTTAATTATAACGTGGGTAAATAATGTCTCTGTAGCCTAGCTAATTAAACACTTTGGGAATGTGTAGTTTGTCACAATGAATCTGTATCTCTTCCACAATATGGAAGCACCAATTAGCTGACGTGTCCTGACAAGGAAATGACCGAATGGGGGGAACTTTTTTGGAAAGGGACGCGGCCAGTCGTAATTATATAGTCGCACTGGTTCCGCTCACCTGACAATCAGGGGGTGTTGAACTTTCACCTCCATAGTGACACATTGACATAAACTGCCTGTCCGCAAGTCAAGTTGCGCTAAATTCCACACGACATGTTTTAAGATGCATCGTCTTGTCCGCCCGAATAGTGAAGGCTTACTGAACCGGTTTAAAATAGGATGTCAACAAGTGACGCAGGAGAGCTGGAGCTCAGAGTTGGAGGAGGAGAGACAGCAACGCCTCTGTACAGGACAACACGAGCAACCAAGCCAAGCAACGCATACTACAACTGCGAGGTAGGTGAAAATCTATTCTAACGGGTATTCTAACAACGAGTTTGTACTTATCCTGTATTCATTGTACTCCTTATCGACCTGTTATGTATGTTGCTTTGCACTTTTTATGTCTCCGTTTGCTTTCTGGAGACTTTTTTTTTTAGCAGCGGAGTTGTTCTGTTGAAGGGAGAGAACCCTACGCCGAACTGCGTGTATACATATGTGCGTTTAAGTTTTCAACGCGTGTCTGCAAAGATGCACGTCTCCCTCAGTTAAACAAAAGCGTCTCACGAATCATGACCATATTTGAGTATATTCGGCATTGAGCTTTTCCATTAATTCAACGTTTTACACTTGGTTCACCGCTCGACTCTGCCAACCACACTCTGTTTGAAAGCTTAAAGGAAGGTAATAACTTGTTGAGGGAGTCGAATTTGCACACAAATATGTTTAATATGTTATGTTGGATAAATAAAGGGGTCCTGTCGGTGGAAAGTAGCCGGTAACTGAACCGAACTTGTGTTCTCCTTGGTCTTGGTTTACGCAATTTGACAGATGTTTGAATAAGGTTTGGTTTGACATCTAACTCTTGTTTGCGTGACACATCTGGACTCGAGATAACTTTCAGATATTGAATATAGGAAATATCCAAGGAGATTCTGAACGTAGGTTTGGGACTGAGTACTGTGGCTATTATGTAAGCCCATCATGTATGAATGATGCGTTTATTACCAAACACTCATGGCCTCTATTTGTATGCATTTCCTCTACACTAAACAAAACACTGTAATCCAAATATGCCCACTGTAAGCCAGCATCATCAAGTTGACGTATTTCAGTGGCTTAGCAGGCGAGCTCATACACGCACACCCAGGCCTGCAGTTTAACAGAGTTACAGAGATACACCAAGCAGCTGCCTGGGCATGTTTGGAGCCCTACCTCTGTTGATTATCTGCACATCCTCCTGCTAATACCCTCTAAACCCACCTACTGTATACCCACCTATAGGCTCAGTAAATAAAAAGATCCCCTGGAAATCTGACAGACAATGAAGGTGTGGCAGCAAACAGAACAAGTTTCACGTTGCCCTGGCCTTTTTTGTTGCGGCTCATGTACTGCAAAGTCATTAAGTTCAATCATAAGAAGACGTTTAGGGTGTAAATCCTTTTTGTGTTTGTTGGAAAAAATTGCACGCATTTGCCAGTGTTGAGTACACACCCACACTGTAGTTCAGGCCGCATCCATTATGTAAGTGTTAGCTGGCAGACAGGGGCACACACCCACAGCGAGGCTGACATCAAGTGAAGAATACACCAACATACTTGTATGAGACACACTGGGCATAATAGAGCAGCCCAAAGAGCCTTCCTAAGATAACAATGATGCATTAAATCACAAACCATCAAAACAAACGGAGACACAGTTTCACACAGCCCAAATAGCATGCACGCTACATGGCTGCAGCGTTGACTGGAGGTTGCAGTTTGTTTATGTTTCGTCAACACAGGATTAGCATCACTAATGCCTTTAAGCTTTTAACTTGAACTACAAAATAAATAAAATCCGTACTAAATCATAGTGTGCCCTCACCACAACCGTTTTGGAAAACTAGTCCTTTTTAAAGTAGGGCTGCAACCATCAAAATATTTGATATTTCAATCTGTCAATTATTTTTCTCCAGTGACCGGTTATGTCTGGTAAATGCAGTAAAATGGAGAAAAATGGCCACTAGAATTTCCCAGAGCCCAAGCTGGCATTTTGAAATACTTTGCTTGATTGACTCGCGATCCTAAAGTCAAAGATAGAAGATATGCAATGATACAGAACAGCAGAAACAATCCTCACATTTTAGTATCTGAAACTAGAGAATGACTAAAAGCGTTTATCGATTAACAAAATGTTGTTGTTGATTGAATTTTTTGCCACTCAACTGTTATTCCCAATTGGTGATACTTGTACGACAGGAGTTCCTGCGGTAGTTCCTGAAGGGTACCTGGAGAGCTTGATGAGTAGCACAGCTAAATTAACAAAAATTATAAACTCATGATCAGGTATTTTAAACTTGGACTTCTCTATTTTCTGACATTTTATAGACCAAACGATTAATGTAGTAAATATCTAATGAGAATAGCCCTTAAATGCAAACTTGAAGATATGAAGACATATATTTATGTTTAGGAGGAAAATAAATCACGACCCAAATAGAATGACAAATCGGAGTGATGCTGACCTCCAGTATATTTGTCACACTAACCGATGACCTTACAGCTACGGCAGGCCGACCTGAGTCATTTTTAACACCAACTGTTACAGTTAATGTTGTTGTGCAATCAGACAACTCTAAAAGCAATGCCGCAACTGATAAATATTCAATATTGATTAGCCTGCTGAATATTTTCTCAATCAGGGGATTCGTCTTTTGGTTTTTACAATTTTAGGAAATAATTTATATTTCCCTAGAGCCTAAGTTGACATTTGAATAGCTGGTTTTGTTTGTTTTGGATTAATGTGTCTTTTATGTATTCACACCTGCAGCCACAAACCTACCACAGACGATGTGGTTGAAATGCTGTTAGGACTAAATCAATCACTCAATTGGTTGATTAATCATTCAAAAGAAAAATAATCACCAACAATTTTGATGTTTGATTAATCGTTGGTCATTTTTCAATTAAGAAAGCTTCCCAAAATATAACATTTTGCTGCTTTTATACCTTAACTTAAGGAATATCTTTGGGTTTTATACTTTTGTTGGACAAAACAAGCTAATTGAAGACGTCACAGAATTGTGATGGGCATTTTCTCACAGTTTTCTGACTTTCTTATGGACTGAACCACTTATCTTAAACTTCAGACTTCTGTACCTTCATCACCTAACATCACCCATCAACACTTACTGCTTCAACTATCCAAACATGGTTACCGAGAGGTTTACAAGCACTGATATTAGTGTGATGTGATGTTGTTCTGCTGCTGCCTCGGGGAGGCGTAGGATTAAAAACACTCTGTACCATCCACATGGAAGGCATGCCAGCCTTGGCACTGAAAAAGCTGTTGAAGATCCTCCCTCCCTCCTTTTATTAGTTCCTGCTTTTCTCTCATGTCATATCATGTTAGGCTTTTACATTAGCCAAACAGAGATTAAGCTCTAATGAGGTTCTTCAGGTCGCCCCTGAAGGCAAGGTGGATAGGGAGAGGCCGAGATGCTCCTTGTTATTTAAGAAATAAATCTAAATGCTTCACTTTGTGATCACTTGAAGCACCACAGGCTACCTTTCATACAGTAAACTGCTCAATCAGATCAAAAAGAGCAAAAGGGATCCTGGAATGTAATGTGGCAGACGATTGCTGTATTTAATTTATCTTCATTGAACAAAGGTCTGAGTGACGTACATGTCTTTAGATAAGCGCCTCATCTTTGTTCTGCTATCATTGTCGTGCTCAGCAGTTGGCAGAGTAGCGTGGGTCAGCGTCGGGTTGCAGCAATAAATGTGTATGTGCATGTTTTAGTGACTATGCGAGTGGGAGTGTTAGCTCTGATTTTAAGAGAAAGTGTGGCGTGAGCAGAGTGGAATTGTTATATAACTACTGCTTATAGTCCAGCGCTGTAGAACTGATAAGATGAGGGAAGCACGGCTGTTTGATTTCCCTTAGATGAACCTTTGGCACTTATCTAAATTGTCTCTAACATTGTGCTCGAGCAATATATATATATATATATATATATATATATATATATATATATATATATCTCATTTATTTATTTTTTTTAACCTTTTTTAGACAAAATTATTAATGATTTAATATATTCGGCATAGTAAAAATAATAGTGGCATCCATACTTAAGGCCTGGAAAGCCATCCATTTGATGCTGGGCAAGAAATTGAATGTTTACAATTTAAGCTTATCTGTTTGTGCAATTAGGGGTTACTTTGTAGCTACGGCGCACATGCACTAAGCAGCTTAGTTCACACTCTGTTGACCATATCCAGCTTGAATTTACCCACTCTTGAATTGCGATTCAGCAAGGCACTTACGCCCGGACCACAGTGCCTGCGTGAACCTCTTGCTTTTTATTTTTCAGCCCTCATGTTTACAGGCTAGAGCGTGGCTCAGGTGCGGCTCAGCTGCTTGTCAGCGGTGTTCTTTCTAGAGATTTACGGTCTCGCCTGTTTTTCCCCATGTGTAGCACACGGCTCACAGCAAAAATAGACGGTTAAAATGATGTTTTTGATAGTATTTTGACATTGTATCGCATAGTTGCTGGACAGTGTTATGGAAAATGCAGTGACTCGCACAGTTTCATAAATTAATAGGCACAGTTTTTCCGTCTAAAATAAATTTAAATTGCATTCTGGCCATCGGGAAAGGCAAACTATTGTATATGTAGAAGAAGCGCTAGCAGCAGCAGGAATGCTGCTTCATTAAGGAGCTGTACTGTGGCCGGCGTTAGGGCTGGAACCAGCATGTTTTTTTTGCATTTTTCCACAAGTGAAAATCTTAATTGATTAGATTAAGTTCCTCATCTTCTCTGTTTTTTTTGTTTTTTTTAGAAAACAGCAGAATGAAAAGATCAGTGAAAGGTTCAAGCAGGAGAATCATTATGATGATGATCATTATGAAGAAACTCCATCTGGAAAGCAGTGTCACCCATCAGCCATCAGACAGGAAGAAACACACAAAGGTGAGATGAATACACATACACACACACAGACACACACACACACACACACATCAGACAAATGCACAATATGTGTTATACAAGGAGTATTTCTGTACACTGCGGTATTCTTTTCAATCTTTGAATTTACAGCAGTGACCAAAACATAATCCCCTATTCTGAATCTATTGCAGCACTAATATTAAGGACAGACAGACGAAGAAAAGAAGAGGCTGCTCATTGTGTTGAGTCAAAGGTCCAGAACCAGAAGCCCACTGGACCCAGAATCACCTCCTGCCTTCTCTTCAGACTCTCCAGAAATCTAGGCCTTGACAAGCCAGAGCCAAGACTCGAGAAGAATTTAGACCCCTGTTTGCACAGGTAAGCAAGCAAGGAAAGGAATATATTATTTCCTGAGCCAAGTATTAATGAAATTCAGTGTATTTATGAACTGCTTGCTATCTTAAATGAGTCTTGCTACTCCCTAAACTTTCCCAACAGTGGGGTGTTGGCATTTAGCTGAACAGACCAACGTCTGTGCTCAGAGTCACTGAAATCACACGTCCTCTCTAACATTTAGTCAAACAGTAACTGACCCCTGTCTGCATACTCAAGAATGTGACACAGTATCTGGAAGGGCCAGCTCTTTTGTATGAACAAGGAAGTGCACCCGCTTGTGTGACCATGAAGATTGGGCGGAACATGGTGTGATTATGTCGTTTGTTTGTCTCTCCATGAGTGAACAGCATGCACATATTTGTTGGTATGGTAACTTCACACTACGTGCCCTGGTATCCAGTCTAGGAAGATATAAAGTTCCTGTCGTCCTTTCAAGAAGCCTGACTTTATCATTAATCATCTACCAGTGGGCTGTTTTCTTTTGCAACACAGTACTTCCTCAAGGCAGCAATATAAGACAGTTGGAGGTCATTTTAGGTTAGGCTTCACTCCTGATTTAACTTTTGCTTTAGATACAATCTGATATGACTTAATTGTTTTGACATTGTGTCTGGTGGAGAAGGCATGTGCAGCACAGGTATGTGCATGTGCTGCACATTTTCCCTTGAGCATATTTGCATGCCTATATGTGACGCAGTGTGTGCACAAAACCCTTATCATTAGAGGTCATTGATCAAACTGGCTTTATTGGTTCAAGCGAGAACACACCCTTTTTTAGTGTCTACGTGCCACTTGCAGTCTTTTCATGCCATCCAACATGACCTTATATAGACAGTTTGCACTGAGTGTGACCTAGTGTGTGTGAACAGTACGCCCATGTGTGATCCATGCGCTATCATATTCAACACAAATACCTTGTAAGTGCTCTCATAAATGCTTATGAGGTGTGACTTCAGTGCACATGCTGTGAGAAAACTGTTTAGTAAACTGATAGGGAAAGAGGGACAGAGGAGAGGAATGCTGACTGTCCTGTTGATCAGCATTGCTTTGGACAGTTGTGAGACATCCATTTCCTCAAATGTTTCTCACAAAAACAGTAGAGAGCACAGGATGGCTGGGTATGTTATTAGCTTTTACTGTTAATTATATCAGCAATCACATTATCAGTTTCATAATGTTTTTAGCTGGTTGGTCCCAATGTCAATGAAGTCTTGCTGTGTCAAACCTAATTTAACAATTAAGATTCCTCAACTTTCCCAATCTCAATATGAAATATTGCACAATACACAACATCTAAAGCCAAGAGTTTACACAGGCATTCTTTCCTCTTAAACAATTTAAGTGTCCATGATATATCTCTAAAAGTGTATTTCCTGTAAACATGTAGAACAGTGCAACTTACATGATGAGTGAAAGCAAAACTTGTGTCATCTAGATGATTAACTGATAGGGAATTTCTTACTGTCTTCATTTTTGATGTGAATAACACATCCAGTAATAACAATAATAAAGCCCGCTTTTGGAAGCCTCAATTGTGCAACAAGTAAGGGATAACACCTTAATACCATGGTCATTTTATATATTTGCATGCGATTTAAAACACAATCTAAAGCTATTCACAAGCCATTCACTCCGGTTTCATTTTATGGGGGAATTTTATTTTGACATAAATAAGATACAAAGACATTAGGACATCAGCGGCGCAGTTTTCTCATAAGTGAGAGACATTCGAAGCCCCGCCACAACAGACAGATGGAAGAAAACTTTCCACCAATGCCTATGGTAACGATACAAATATAAAAAGAAGAAATTGATTTAGTTTAACCATTTTGTATGATTATATTGGACCCATGCTATTTTAGCTATAAATGTAATGTGGTCGTACATGGTCACGTAGTCAATGCTTGCACTGCAATGTGTTTCAAGGACAACACATGAGACGCTACTTCTGCTGAAAAAGAAAGTTGATAAAGAGGCTGTGATGCGCCCTGTTAACCAGACATCTTCTTCATACAAAAATCAAATATCGAGTTAAAAATCTGATTGTAGAGGTCTGCATAGTTACACTGACGCACCCTTGTGTCATTTTTAGGCGATTTGATGAAGGTAAACACAGTAAACTTTTTTTAATTTATTTTTTACTTTACATCAAAACTATTGCATATCTTTTTTTCTTTTTACGATTTTTTTAAATAAAATGCAGTTAAGTGCCTGGTGGAATCCTAATTAGTATGCCTAATGGTTTTCATGTCTTCCCTCTCTTATGTTCTGCCAGTTTAACTGAAACACAGCAGGTTGAGACTGGGAACAGCAGCTGCCAGGTAAGAATTTGCTGGAATCATAGAACACCATCTAAAAACAAATCTTAAACATATAACAAAGTAATTATCTGTGTAAACATCACAACATAAGTGAAATTGCGTGTTCTTAAAAACATCAGAATGATTATTATTTTAGGCGTTAGAAGGGACAGGGTGTGTATGCTTTTGTGTGTGTCTCCTTGGAAATCTCCTTTCTTTCAAAATAACCTGTTTGTCAAGGCCTGAATCTCTGAAATAGCTACACCATGGGAACATAAGCTTCAACAAAGCTCTGGCCTCTGCCAGCACACCATTTACAATTGAGATAGCAGGCCACTGTTGCATACTTACTGTAAAAAGAAAGCATTTTACTTCAGCATGCAAGTAATTTGCATTCATATGATATAAAGTTGGCATATGGTAAATGTTAGGCTTTAATGATAGCACTATACAAAGCTGATCTGTGGTAACAATGCAAGCATTAAAATATATAGCGGATTCCAGATGTTAGCATGAATAAATAAATCAGGATACAATATCTGTTCACTTGTATTAATTATTTTTCTCTTGACAGGTTAGTGGACAAACGTCCCCACCACACACCTCTATAAAGAAAGCCAGTGACTCTACATTATCTGAAAGGATACCATTCCCAGCCAAGAAGAAAGAAGAGGTTATCTCAGTTGTTTGCAATGAACCAGAGATTACCAGGGACTTGAGTATAACTCATAGTTTCTCAAATGGGGAGTTTGGATCACATGAGTTTAATGGCTTGTACATATTTCCATGTGGGCCACAACCAGCGAGTGATACCAGATCAGTTGTGTTAGAAGAAGATATAAAAGACCATACAGGGCTTGAGAAACATACTGATCTTGTGGAACTGTCCAACCCTACTAGAGCCATGTTGTCTTCCACTGTGGTATCAGTTCTTGCTCCTCACTGGAATGGCCGGCTAAGACGGACCAAAAGACCTGAGGTAACGGGCAATTTTGAAGCCCAGGCGAGTTTACAAGATGTGACAAACACTGCGGCAAACCGTGGCCATGAACGCTTTCAGGAGACTATAGACAGGTCATTGACAGATGGATCGCAAGCCCAATTCAGGATGCCATTTCTGGGTACCAGGAGGAATACAGTGGGCTGGTCAACAAAGAGTGGACCTGCAAGCTTGGACTATGAATCTAAGAGGAAAATAATTCAGGCTGTCTCTTTGGATGTAGACTCTGGAAGGATGGACAACAAAGAAATGTATGCAGGCGCTGTACGCCCTGTACCCACAGCTGTGTCTCCCCTCTCACTTGAACGAAATGAACAAAGGAGGAATCCACACACTGGTCATCAAGGAGGATTGTCATCTTTAAGCTCGAAACCAACAACCAGCAGGATGCTTCTGTCTTTAAGAAGATGTCACTCAAATGGCAGGAACACTAATGCTGCCTCCCCCATCCCCGAGATAAATCCTTTGCCTGTAAGCAGTTCGCCTTGTGATCAAGATGGACAATTATTCACAACACACCTTTCTCAAACCTTTCTCAACAATAATAGACAAGAGAGGTCAAAGCCTCCACGCTCTCCATCGTCCATTTCTTGTAGGACAACTGAAACTGGGCCGATAATTTCCCCATCATCCTCCAACCAAACAGAAAGGAACACATTTGAAACACGCTTCTTTTCAGCTTCACCCACGGGCAAAGACACAGAAGACACACCCTTTTCCCAACAAGCTCAAACAATGACTAGGACCCAGCCCAGTCTGTCATGTTTCAAACACACATTTCCAATTAGAGAGCCAACAGAGAGGCAAGAAAACTGCAAGTGTTCAGACCAAAGTACAAATGTATTTTTGGAGGGCTCTGCCTCTTCACCAAGACATTTCCCATATGAACGGTCTTCCCTCCTAAATATCCATTCCCTCCCTAGAAAGAGCACCCTGACAGGCACTTCCTGGTGGAAACAAGTTACCCAGGAAGGTACTTCCACTCTAACCCTCAATGATACAAGGAACATCAAAGAAAAATCAAACACACCCTTAGTTCCACCCTGGAATGATAATAGAGACTTGGCCTCTCCAAGTCCAACTGACAACAGGAGATTTAGTAGTCAAATCCCCAATAACCGAGACAACAATAACACAACAGAGTCAGTTTGCAAAGGTAACATGAACCTTCTTGTGAAAAAACAGGGAGGAACCGACAACGTCAAACAAAGAATAGCTGAGGATTCACCTGACCACGGATCAGACAGGCTTGTCAAACAGCAATATGGCTTCAATTTGAACAACAGAGAACCACAAAAGCCTTATAGTTTGCCTGATGTTTTTTCTAGTTCTAAAATTAGCAGAGCTACAGAGCAAACAATGCTGAGTCATCCTCCTAAAGACCTCAGCAGGCATGATGTAAATACTAGTTCATTTACAGCAAACGTAACTGAATTACCACCTACTTTGCCAAATCCCAAGAGCTCAAATACACCCACTGAGAGCAGCAGCAAGTACAATAATAATCATTGCACATCCAAAACCAACAGCACCCCCGCATCTTCACACAACAAGGACTCTCAAAAGTTTCCCAAACCACCTCTTTCTCTTGCTACCACCAACACTCTCAATAGTCACAGTCTTACCTCTAAAACTATCTCTGGTCGACCCCTAACCCCAAACACTAAAACTACTTCCTCCATCCACTCTCATCCAGTTGCTTCACAGACCGATATTTGTGCTTCACCATACATTGGCCATGCCACACCTCTTGGCTTTGAAAGAAGCTTTGCTTCTGTTCACAAGCCTTTCCACCCTAAAACTGTATCTAGTCTGAGTCCCACAGTCAATGTTTTCTCTAAAACAAACTACAGTCCAGTATCCACTGCTTCCACCAGCTATTCTTTTGCCACTGGCAGCCATCCTGTAGCCATAACTGCTCCCAGCACATCCCTCCTTACTCCTGCTGTAACTCCTGCTATTGCATCTTCTCCCACCACTATCACCTCTCTCTTAGCCCCACCTACCACCCCTAACATTATTAGCTCCAACGACTCAGTCACTTCCAGTCTTAAGGAGGGAAGGACATTCTCAAACAGCCCAGAAAGTGACCCAAACAAACTGCACCGTGTAGAGGGAAAGAGAGTGAGACGAGTAACATGGGAGGACTCAGTGGATCTGAAGCATTCTGAGCCTGTGACAGTTGAGAAGGCAGAGCCATTTCAAGTCCCAACGAGCTCCAGCTCCCCGCAAAGCTGCAAAGTTCCATCCATCTTTTCCTTTCACAAATCAAGCAGTCCAACCACAAACGCATCTCATCTTTGCTCTCCTTGCCCAAAAACAACCAGCATACAGGTGGTGAAAGGAGGGAAGTATCGATCCTTGTCATCTGACTCTGCTGATTTATTGTCCAGAGACCAAGAGAGGTCTAAGCAAAGACCCACTGACACTATGATCCTTGACCAGGGAAGAAGGGACGTAACCACACCCAGACAGGAGAGGACACTCTCGGTGGAGTCTGGCTCACTTCAGTGCCGTTCTTCTGCTCCTCTCTCCCTCCCTGCTGACTTTTCAAGTGGCTATAAGCTTCGCTATAGCTCCCCACCTTACTCTACTCTCATGTCTACCAGGTCAACACAGGGAGAAACTAAGACTATATTACCCAGATCACCCCTCTTCCAACAGTCTCAGTCAAATTATACCCCACATCTTTCTATGTGTACTGATTCAGTTGCAGCCATGACCTTGCCCACATCCAAACCCCCTCTGTCCCCGATCAGCCTACCCCAATCCCTACCTTTGCCTTTCCAAGTCAAAACCACCACCCATGGACGTGCAAAAGGTGGGGTTTCAGAAACTGATCAAGTCAACAATAATCACAGCAAGAGCAACAGCCAAGATTACCAGAATGGTCAGATATTACTTATCGACAACAGACTTCATGAGGCACATAGTTCCTCCTCAACATGTGTAACTGAGACTCTAGTTTACAGTGTTAAATCTAAAGTAGATACAGCTACAACTGCCCCAATGAAGACCACGCCTAAACCTTTGCAACATACCGAAAACACACAGGCTTCTATGGAGACCACGTTAAGTCAACAGTCACACAGAATGCAAAGTAAGGAAGCTGCAAGAGAACCACATAGTCATTCAGATCAGAGCTCCAGTGGAAGCAGTTCAAGCTCTAACGGAAGAGTGAAAGAGAATGCACTGGGTAAAAGCAGATTTTTTCCAGTGGAGAGCAACAATGAACAAAGTCCAAAGAGAAGCCGGTTTGCACTGAAGAAAAGTGTCAGCACACCAAACTCCAGTTTGTCAATATCACAGTCCGAAAAGGCCAGCAAGACCAAAATTGACCAGGTCTTTAACAGACTGAGACAAACATTCAGCACCAGACGGTCTGATGATGATATGTTGTTTCCATGGAAATGGAAGCGAGCCTCTCAAACACCTCCTGTTAGTGGATCAAGTGATGTCACTGATATCACTGTTGAGAATACCCAAAAGCTAGTGCAGCAAGAGCAGGATGAAGGGATGTTGCTTAAGGACAATGAGAAGGGAACAGATGCTACCAATAGATGGACAACAAAAAACAGATACACTGTCATACCACCCTCAGTTGCTGGGAGTACAATGGCAGGAGATGAGCTTTACATTTGGTCAGACAAATCAACTCCGGAAACTAACCGAGAGGAGCAAACTGCTTGTGCAGAACACATGGAAAGTCAAAACCAACCTCGTTTGACAATAACCAGCCCAACAACGCACCAATTAGACTTTTACAAAGATAACGGGACAGATTATAAAGCAATAAACCAGTTCCTCTATTGTAGAGATCCCAGTCCTTGTAGGAGCCCTAACCCCTCTGCTGACTATCCCACTCAGTTCAGGAAGTCCACATCCAGTCCCAGGAGCCCCTTCTCCCCCTTCTTCTCTCTTTCCCCTGTCTCCCCTGTCTCCCAATTTTCCTCAATGGATGTTACAGACGACAGTGTCTTCTACAGCCCAAAGCTACAGCGTCATAGAGAATCCCCCTCACCATGTGAGCCGGGAGAGGGAATCCGCCTGGGGCGTTCAAGAAGAAGCCGGGCATCCACTGGTCCTCCAAGTGCAGGTCCAGGACAGGACAAGGAACGCTTGGCATCCTCCTATGCAGACTTAAAGTATGGCATTGAGCCTGGGAGGTCGTTTTCTGTGAGTTCGGTACTGTCCAGTCGTCCTTCAGGGCCTGGGCGCATCTCCACTGGATCCAGGTTCATGAGTGTGGGTGACCTCTCTGACTCTGCATTAACATGTGGAGACACTGGCAAGGACTTGGATCAGTGGTCTATTACTCCTGATTGGACCACAGAATATGATTGCCAGCCCAGTAAGGACTGTCGACTGTCATATTTCACCAGCGACCCTGGTAAAATGAGATCCAAATCTCTTCCTCGATCACTGACGAGGCGCTTAGCGAATTGGAGCTCAGAAGACTTTCCTTCTCCACCTGTAACAACTACAACCTCAAAGTCAGCCCACCTTTGGAGCCCTAACATGAACACTTGTCAGATCGCATGGGATAAAGAAGCTCCTCAAACCCCTCCTCCAACCTCTCCCCTGTCACCAGTGTCCAGACGCATGTCAAAACCTCCCAGCCTTTCCTCCCCCACCTCCCCCAGTTCATCAGGAGCATCACAGCAAGTGGACAACCTGTCCCCCAGAGGGCTGTTGCCCTCCAAAGGTTATGTATCCAGCCTTAGTACCTTTGATGAGTCTTCAGACAGCAGCTCAGACACAACAACAGATGATGAATATTACTTAGAAACAGGTGAAGGCAAAGAAAAAGAGACAGAATTGTGAAGGCAGAACAATTGCTTTAGATCCTCCTTTCTGTGAAGTCTCTTGAACTTCATTATGTACAAGAAGAAAGATGGGCTAACATATATCATATTCTGTAAAGGGACCTACTCTGCTTGTCCCCTGTTTTTTGCCTGCATGTATTGCTTTTCAAAAGTGGTGGTTGTCAAAAAGACATTAAATGAGCAAGCATGATATTGTCAGTAAAGTGTTAAAGATAATAATGTATGTATGTACAGTATACTGTGTATAACTGCAGAACTGCAATCTGCAGTGCTTAACATTTATAGTTTTGACGGTTGCATGGCATCAGTGAGGGATGTACATCTGTGTAGTTGATTTAATGATCAAACTACTGTGTAAAGGTAGAATTTTTACACAACACTTATCTTTAGGTTTGCATTTTATCCTGCTAGTTAATAAGTGCAGAAGTAATGTTGATAAATGTGCTATCATGTAATATTGCATTGCCTGTTTTCTTCTATGATTGAAGATTGAAATGAATTGTGGTAAATGTTGTAAGCATAATGCAAATTTATTTTCTTAGTGTTGCTTTGAAAAAATGTTGTTGAAAAACTTTTTTTTTTTTTATTCTGAGGTAATATTATACAGTATGTTACAATTCAATATTTAATGTCAAACATTATAAAGTGCTTTATACAGTGCTTGCTCTTATTTGCACAGTGGCAATCTAAAGTCTTAATATATCTATTTTATAAATAAATGTAATATTTCCAGCAATAACTGTTTTTGTATTTAAGTTTGTGTTAAATATGTATTTTTGCTGTACAAGTTGGGTACACTCTGGCTGCCGATTTCATCCAGACTTAACTAGCATGGTTTCCCATCGCAGTGTTTACATGCCATCATAAGTGAAATGGTATGCTAAGTATTGGCATGACAAACAGAAGATTTGATACCTGAGGCCACATTGTAGTCTGCAGAGAGGTTTCCAATGAACAGATTATGCTATCTACTTAAGAAGTGCCAGTTGGTAGGTGTGTCTTCAACAGTTTGACATTATTCAAGTGGGTGTTCCCTTCTTGTTCTTGGCTGTGGCAACACATAAACTGTTATGGTGATGGTTAGACAAAACATCCATTAGCCTGGGTGGACTGAGTTGTTGCTGTATGTGCATGATTGCTAGTAATGTACTTTGTGTTCTTGTCCGTCTCTTAGCTGTTTGATTTTTCCTACAGAGTCATCCACATGGAAACAATACAATTGCTCCAGCCAGCAGCTTCATCAAGAGCCCTGGGTTCCCTTGGTAAAGACTTGTTAAAAATATGCTTATAAGAGAGGCCGTCAAGGGACTTATCTTGTGTTTTGAATAGTGATAAAAACCACAAGCAGCAATATTTAAGGTTCTGCTTTACCTATTCATGTATTTGGCTTGTATACTGAATGTATGTAAAGTCCACAGAAATGTTTTCTTGTGTTAAATAAAATTCTATATTTAAGGCAGACCAAATCCACAACCCAAATACATTATATACAATGCAGACCTGCAATACTTTTATTTTCCCAGATAAGATAGAGACAATTTAAATTTAAAGTTTGAAAAAAAAAAAGTAAGTTTAAATAGGTACTTTTTTTATTATTTATTTACTTTTGGTTAGAAAAAGATTTGAGGCTACTTCCATCTGTGCATCTCATTAAATATACCTGTAAAGCTGCAGTCTCTGCAGTATGGGATCTACTAAATGCACATGGCAGCAATATCAGCTTCCACGTAATAACAAACAGCCTTTTTTCTCATGGAGAGTTGCAGCACCTGGCATGATCATGGTGGCATCAAACAGCCTGGGGAGGCGATGGTTCTGTGTGTGTGTGTGTGTGTGTGTGTGTGTGTGTGTGTGTGTGTGTGTATTGTACATGTATGTGCGGGCTGTGCAGAACATATAGCAGATGCAGTTGGTCAAAGTGAAACAAAAGAGATACCAAACATAGAGAATAGCTTTGAACGGTGATTTGAAGCACAATTATAATATTATCATACATATTGGTATGGAATGTTGTCGTAGGGTTTTATTTTCAAATATTAGCAAAAATAAATGACAAATCCTTTAAGTATTGAATACACAGTAAGAAATCTATTTTAGATTTAATAATTATATCTGACTATAACATCAAAAGTGATTTTATCCTTCTGAGAAATGTGTTTAGCCTGTTAATGCTTGTTAACCACCACACTTGACAGATATATTGCTTCAAATTAAAAGATAATTTCCATTATCATGGAGAGATACAGTTTTGTGAGTGGAGCTCTTTGACCATCTAGTGGCTGCTTAGTGTAGTTGAGAAATAATATTAACTGAAAAACTCACCACCTGAGAGGATTCATTCCACACTGTTTGGGTCACGTGACCTACCATCCTGGCAATAGCTTGATTATGGAGTGAATATTGTGGGCAGCTTTTTGCAGGCAAGCTCAGATGAGATGTTAACAATCATAAACAACGCTTGATATTCAGCTTGACTTTTCCTGACTCAAAACGGTCATATAGTCTTTGCCAACTCATGCTGTTAAATAACTCCCATCAGGCGTCTCAACCACTTGCAGCGAGGAGCAAAGGTTTGAACTCTTCCGCTCTTCTCATGTCGAAACATGAAAAGCAACTCTTTTGGTTTGAACACTGTTGTCGGGAGGTGCTGCATGCGTTTTTATTAAAGAGATACTAACTCACAGTGCAGGTCTTTGCTTTTCTTTCCTTTGTAGTGTAGTTATTCACTCGGTCATTTCTTTAATTTCATTTATAAAATACAGGGGACATAAACAAAGTTGTGCATTCATGTATTCTTTATTCAACTCATGTTGCATGGAGAATAAAGGAACTAAAATACTACAATCACACCTACAACTACTGTTTATCCTTGAAGAACCTGTTGAAGGCGTCACTCTTCATGTGTTTTCTGTACAAAGAAAACATGTTATACAATCAGATTTCTTTTTTATTAAAGTTACTCACTCTGCTTTGCATGATTCCAAAATAATTACTGATTAAAAGTTGCATTATTCTTAATGATTACTGACCTGAGCACCAATGTCACGGCTCTTCGCTCTTAGCTTGTTGACCTGAGACTCTGCGATGTCGGCCCTCTCCTCTGCTTCCTCCAGCTCGTGCTGTAACTTGCGCAACTTGCCCAGATTTACATTGGACTGTTCCTCCTAAACAAATCAAGATGAGAGTATGGGAAATTGTGATTGAGGTGAGACTCCTAAAGAGGCAAATGGACCACATTTCAGTAAATAAAGGAGTAGTATTTTCGCTTACAGCCTCCTCTGCATTTCGCTTGTAGGATTTAACTTTCAGCTGCAGCTTATCCACCAGGTCCTGCAGACGACTCAGATTCTTTTTGTCTTCCTCCGTCTGTTGAATCAGTACATAAGACATATTGCTTGTTAAAGCATATAACCTTTCATCTTTTGGTAGATGTTTATCATCATTGTGTCTGTAGCGCGTACCTGGTAGGTGAGCTCTTTGATGCGCCTCTCGTACTTACGCATACCTTTCACTGCGTCACTGCTTTTCTTTTGCTCCGTGTCCACCTCATTTTCCAACTCTCTCACCTTGAAAAGAGCAGTTATGGATGGAGTTTTATTGTATTGTAAGCTGGTGCTGTGAGGTGGAAGTTAGAAATACTCACCCTGGCCTCCAGCTTCTGGATCTGCTTCTTGCCACCTTTCATGGCTATTTGCTCAGCTTCATCCAGACGGTGCTGCAGGTCTTTGATGGTTTGTTCCATGTTTTTCTTCATGCGCTCCAGGTGAGAACTGGTGTCCTGTTCCTTCTTTAGCTCCTCTGCCATCATGGCAGCATCAGTAATGGCCTTCTTTGCCTTCTCCTCTGCATTTCTGCACTCCTGCACCGCCTCCTCCGCCTCATTCTGAAGCTGAGCTGTGTCGGCCTCAAGCTTCTTCTTCTGGTTCAGCAGGCTGGTGTTCTGCACAGAATCATAGTTTCACACTGGTCACTTTTAAACTAAAAGATAAAATAAATTAAAAGAAGTGTGCAACTTAAATATACTGAAATACCATGACATAAGGATTTGAAATACCTGCGAGTGCAGCAGCTGAACCCTCTCACTGACATCCAGCAGCTCCTGCTCAGCCAGCTTACGAGCTCTCTCGGACTGCTCCACCACAGACCTCAGCTCATCAAGCTCAGCCTGCAGCAGGTTGTTACGTCTCTCCATAATGGCAATGTTCTCCTTCAGATCATCATTGGCACGGAGAGCATCATCCAGCTGCAGCTGCGCGTCCTATTCACAAAGATTTTCTTTTTATTTAAAATTGAAATCCTTTATTTCCACCATTAAAAGAAGAAAGAAAACATGTATAGCCTCTATAGTACCTTCAGGTGAGCATGGACTCCCTTGAGCTGCTTCTGGGCCTCGGCTGCCTGTCTGTTGGCCAAGCTCAGCTGGATCTCCATCTCATTGAGGTCTCCCTCCATCTTCTTTTTCACCCTGAGAGCCTCGTTCCTGCTGCGAGTCTCAGCCTCCAGAGAGCTCTGCAGAGTGTCCACGACCCTCTGATAGTTACGCTTGGCCTGCTCCATCTCCTCGTCCTTCTCGGCCAGCTTCCGTTCAATTTCGGCCTTCACCTGGTTGAACTCAAGCTGAGCTCGGAGGATCTTACTCTCCTCATGCTCGAGGGTGCCCTGTTAAAAGCAGTAAAGCACTGCATATCTTTTAAAGCATCAGAAAAGTAATTCCAACAAATTTAAAAAAATGGCATGTACATTTTTCCCAACATTTAATATTTTTTCACCTCAGCTTCCTCTAGAGCAGATTGTATGTCAGCCTTCTCCTGCTCCAGCTGTTTACGGATCTTTTCCAGCTCGTGGATGCTCTTTCCTCCCTCACCAAGTTGCTCAGTCAGGTCAGAAACTTCCTCTGTTTTGTGTATATTCATTTATTTTACTATTTGCCCAACCTGTCCACTTTATTCACTGTATGTTTAAAGGGACATCGTGTTTTGTTTTGTTTTCCTACCTTGGAGATTCTTGTTTTCTCGTTTCATGGTCTCCAGGTGGTCTAGAGATTCTTCATAAGAGTTTTTCAGTTTGAAGATCTCAGTGCTGAGGGAGCGAGCCTCTTTCTGGGCAACTTCCAGCTCAGTCTGGGATTCCTCATACTTCTGCTTCCACTCAGCCAGGACCTAATTGAATTGTATATTAAATGATGGTATGTTATTAAATTATACAAACACTCAATTTATACATTCAGAATTTCATTCTGTACTTAAGTGCACATATCTGCAATGAGTCCCTGTCATTTTATGTCATTACTTTGTCAAAGTTTCTTTGTTTCTTGTCCAGAGCTGCAGCAGCGGCATTCGATCTCTCCACATCCACCATGAGGTCCTCAATCTCAGCCTGAAGCCTGTGCTTGGTTTTCTCCAGGGAGGAACCTTTAGCATTAGCAGCTTCAACCGCTTCTTCTGCATCCTGTAAGCGTTGAGCTAGCTTTTTCCTAATAGCAAAAATGAAAGTATCAAATTATTACCTCTCAGATAAAATGGGAATATCACAGCCAAATTTAGGTACTGTCTCGAGATAGGTCTACTGAATTCTTACTTTGCTTCTTCCAGCTCCTCTGTTCTCTGGATGGCATCAGTTTCGTACTTGGTCCTCCACTGAGCCACCTCAAAGTTTGCCTTGGACATGCCGCGTTGGAGCTCGGCTTTGGCCTCCTGCTCCTCCTCAAATTGCTCCCTCAACAAATCACAGTCATGGCGAGAAGACTGCACTGCATGTGCAAGTGCATTCTTGGCCTTTGATAAAGAAACACAAGGTAAAGTCATTTTGCCGGTAGACATTGGGCTCTGTATTTTGAAAGCATGAGTTCTTATAGAACGACTGTACCTTGACTTCCTCTTCTAGTTGTCTCTTGAGGTCCTCAATTTGCTGAGTGAAAGACTGCTTCCCTCTGGTCAGCTGAGAGATGAAGCAGCCCTTCTCCTCCAGCTGCCTGGCAAACTCACCTGTAAAATAAAGGTTTGTAAGCCCCCACATCAAGCTGCAGCGTCTGCATGCACTAATAGTTTGGGATTTGTTGCTTAAAGGCATGTTTTGGCAACAGTAAAAATGAAATGTGAGTGTATGTTAAACTGGTTACCATTTTCAGTTTGAAGCTTTGCTTTTTGCGTTGTTAAGTCATTGATGGTACGCTGGCCTTCCTCCGATTTTATCTTGTATTCACTCATTTGATCTTCCAGAGTGCGACACATTTTCTCCATGTTGGTCTAAGTTAAATAATTCATATTAATATATAAATCATAGAATGTATACAACCCAAGAATCATTTTCTGTATATTATGTAGGCTTATGTAGACATATGTAGGTTTAACATTTCGGGAAATCTGCTAATTAGCCTACTGAGTGTTAGATGAGAACATCAATATCACTTTCCAGACATGTCGTTTTCATCTTTTTATGTAACTATCCTCTGTTGTTTGTAAGGCAAATATGGAGCTACTGCCTGTGACCTGTTTGCTTAGCTTAGCACAAAGACTGCAAACAGGGGGAAACCGCTAGCCTGGCTCTGCCCAATGAATTTCTTCTCACCTAACTCTCTGTAAGAATGCAAATGCAGCATATTTCACAAAATGTGAAAGAATGCGTTCAATGTCTTACTTTAACTTTGACAACCTGCTCCATGTTAGACACCACATCATCCAGCTCCAGTTTGAGCTCGCTCTTTTCTTTCTCCAGCTTCTGTTTGACTCTTTGCAGGTTGTCAATCTGCTCTCCCAGGTCAGCCACGCTGTCTGCATTTTTCTTTCTAAATGCAGAAGCAGTGGCTTCATGCTGTAGAGTGGCCTCTTCGAGGTCTCTGCGCATCCTCTGAAACTCTGCCTCCCTCTTCTTGTTCATCTCAATCTGGGCAGTAGTGGCTCCTCCGGCCTCCTCCAGCCTCTCACTGATCTCCTCCAGCTCTTTGGCCAAGTCAGCCCTCTGTTTCTCCACCTTCGCCCGGGCAGCTCGCTCTGCCTCCAGTTCTTCCTCCAGCTCTTCAATGCGAGCCTTGATGAAATTCATCAGATGATTATAAAGTTTAAGTAGGAAGATGATATAGAAGATAATGCAACAAATAAGACCTGCTTTTTATTTACCTGCAACTCCTTTAGTTTCTTCTGGAGTTGGGCACTCATGGCTTGTTCATCCTCAATCTTGTTTAGATGCTGGCTGATTTCAAAGTCTTTCCTACATTTAAAGACAAAAGTGTTCACTTGAGGAATCATCTGTTCTCGCACAATGGGTATTGTGTTTGCAACTGTAAAAGATTAGCTTTACTTTTTGAGTTTTTCATCCAGCTGCTGCTTGTCATTCTCCAAATCCATCAAATTTTCTTGGGTTAACTTTAAGTCCCCCTCCAATTTTCTCTTGGCTCTTTCCAGATCCATCCTCACTTTCTTCTCTTGCTCCAATGATCCTTCGAGCTAACAGACATGCCAAATATTACTCCGTAAATTGTAGGTGGAGAACTTGAGATTTAGTTGCAAATACCACTGTACTCACATCATCGACTTGCTGCTCCAGCTTGGTTTTGGCCTTGGTCAGAGCATTGACTTTGTCCTCCTCACTCTGCAGGTCGTCCAGTGCTTGCTGATGAGCCTCCTGAAGAGCTTTCTTCTCTTTGGTCAACTTAGCAATGATTTCATCCAAAGCTGCCATCTCTTCAGTCATGTTTTTAACCTTAGAAATCAGATCACAGTTGGTGTTAAATCAGGAATACAGAAACATTCTTCATTAATTCATGTCACCAGTCTTTAAACCATTTTGGAGTTTTTTTTTGGCCACTTTTACTCAAGTCGATGGCTAACTTGTTAGCATACAGTTGCCTGTTTACACATCAAGCAAACACAAAGTAACATCGACATTCATTTAGAGCCATGTTTTTGGCCACCAATATTTTCTCTGGTTTACGTCTCTATTCTTTATATATTAAATGTGCCAATCATTTTACCAGCCAATAGCAATCTTCATTTGAAACCCTTTTTATTGTCATATACACAAAATTTGACTTCTGCATTTGACCCATCCCTGTATATAGGGAGCAGTGGGCTGCCAATGACAGGCGCCCGGGGAGCCGGGGGTTCAGTGTCTTGCTCAGGGACACTACGACACATGACTCGTCCCAGTCGAGGATCGAACCGTTGACCCTGGGGTTACCAGACAACCCTCTTAAGCCACGGTCGCCCACTAAATTTGCCATTTAGTGCTGGGCAGGCAGTGTGCAAAATCCCCTTGACACACACTTGAGACCCCCAGAAAGCCTCAACAGGAAAATTTGGGGGGGGTCTCTAAAATAAAATAATATAGAATGTCACTTTAAAACTGTCTTTTAAAAGCTTACTAATGTCAAACAGTGTGTCCAGTTTATTCAAATGTTAAACCCTTGTAAGAGTGACATTATTGTATTGTCAGTTTGCAAGGTGGTAATAATGCAGCTTAATCCCTGAACTCTGTTTAATCTTGTATTTTCCTGTGCCTCAGGTTTTTTCTCGCCTGCCTTGTCCAGTTCCTCGCCAGTCTGCTTCCCATCCCCTCTGTCTGCCCCGTTCCACCACAATCCCCGGATCAACTATCACCACCCGTTTCTCAAGTAAAGCTGCTTGTGAACCTTTGCAAACCTCTGTCCGAGTTCTGCTTTTGTGTCCAAAATTCACTCTACAGAACAGGTTTTCTACTGCGAACCGATAATCGGCTGCTTTCATTACCTTGTTCTCTGTGGCATGCTTTTCCTTTTCCACTTTAGCCAGAGTCAGCTCCAGATCATCGATGTCCTTCTTGAGTTCTGAACTCTCGTCCTCCAGCTTTCTCTTCTTGGCAGTCAGCTCTGCATTCATCTCCTCTTCATCTTCCAGTCTCTCTGTTAGCTCTTTGGTTTTGCCCTCAAGCTGGATCTTACTCTTGATAAGACCCTCACAGCGCTCCTCAGCATCTGAGAGATTGTCTTGTTCCTGCAAAACAGTGGATTTAACAAATTTGTTATTCATCACATTTCCGTAGGTATATCGTTGTAAGTTTTAGGTAAACTGAATGACTCATCTTACAGCTTGAATGTGGAGCTGCAGGTCGTTCTTTTCTTGGAGAAGGGTGACCATTTTTTCCTCCAACTCTTTCTTGCGAGATTCAGATTTAGCAAAAGCCTCTTTGAGCTTCATAAACTCCTCCTTCATGTTTGCCATCTCCTTCTCAGACTCAGCTGATTTTAGCAGAGGTTTGATCTTGAAGTACAACTTCATCCAGGGCCAATTCTTGACACCCATGAAGGCCCGCACGTTCCACTGGATCACCAGTAAGGAATCCCTGTAGACAACATCATTTAGCTAGAATCTATTTTTATGTACACTGTCCGGTATTTTATTTTTTACAGTAAATGTTAAAAGTAAAGCACTGACCTGCGCTCAACAATTTTCTGGAACTCAAGTCTGGCGAGTACTCCTCTGGCTCTCGCTTGAATTCCTGTAATGATGAGAGAGAGTCGATCGTCTCTCATCTCCTCAAGAAGACCAAGCAGACCAGCTTTGAAGAACACCTGAAATTGAAAGAGTTTTTCATAACCTCACACGGCACAATTATTTATCCCAACATTGAACCCTCCTCTATGTAAACAGAACAAACCTTTGTGTGTCCCAGTTTGTACTGCTCATGATCAATAGGCAAAGAGCCCAAAAGTTTTTCTGCTCCTTTCTTATTGTCAATGAACTGTCCATCAGGGATAGCGTTAGGGTTTAGAATGCGATATCTGAAATGGTACAACCATAAAATAATTAAAATAATTGAATGGATTTGCAAAAGAATTACAGCAACAATGCCATCAGTGATGCCTTTGAATGAAATATTCATAGACCACACACAATACCTACACAAGGTAGGGCCTGATCAATCCCAGCCTGGTTGCCCAGGTGAGGGTGTGAGACCCGAAGTGCCCGATGACACCAGGATACATCACTGATGTTGTGTCCAAGTGCATTGTGAGATTTGTGAAAGAGCAATCAATGAACATTGTTTTTCTTGCCTTTGTTTGAAGTCTCCATACTGGATCCTATTGGGGAATCCCTTCCTGCAGATCCTTATGCCTTCCAGCACACCGTTACAGCGCAGCTGGTGCATGACTAGAGGATTCTCCATCGCCCCAGGAGTCTTGGTCTCGTTGGGGATGATGCAGCGTACAAAGTGGGGGTGAGTTGACCTGAGATTAGTCATCAGTTTGTTCAAGTTCTCCTGTAAATGAAGACAATGAATATGAACAGGTCCCATATAATAAATATTAGACACATACCAAACCTTATTTTAAAGCCATATTTTACCCTATGCAGTGCAGATACAGTCTGGAAGGAAGAACCTTTCTTCTTTGCTCCCTTTCCCTTACTTGCTGCATCTTGGGTTTTATAGAAGTTGTAGATATAAAGGTGTGATTGTCATTTTCTTCTTTGTTGATAATCTGAACAATTCAAGGATGAATAATCAGTGTGGTCAAAGACCCCTTACCTGAATCTGCACCAGAATACCCAGCAAACAGGACAGCCAGTAACTTCAGGCTGGACTTCTGAAACAGTCCAACCACGGTCTCATTCAGTGGGTCCTTGTTCTTCACCAGCCAGTTACCGATATTGTAATCAACAGTACCAGCATAGTGAACCAGGGAGAAATGAGCCTCTGGTCTCCCCTTAATTATCCTGGGCTTCTGGAAGTTGGGACTTTTACCTATATGGTTGTCGTACAGTTTGGCTTTAAATGTTGCATCACTGGCTTTGGGGAACATGCACTCCTCTTCAAGGATGGACATGATGCCCATGGGCTGAAGGAAGAAATTGATTATTAAACCTGTTAAAAAGACGAGCTTTTGCTTGTTACAGGAATTTTGAAATCCAATTTAACACGGCACTAACCTTCTCAATGAGTTCAATGCAGGCTGCCAGGTCCATACCAAAGTCAATGAACTCCCACACAATGCCCTCTTTCTTGTACTCTTCTTGTTCCAGCACAAACATGTGGTGGTTGAAGAACTGCTGCAGCTTCTCATTCGTATAGTTAATGCACAGTTGCTCAAATGTGTTGAACTAGGAAGAGCATTCAAAGAGAGAAGTTAGTAAAAGTTTATTTTGTACTCAAGTCTCAATAAAACATTCTATACTCACATCAAAGATCTCAAATCCAGCAATGTCCAGCACACCAATAAAGTGCTGACGAGGTTGCTTGGTATCCAGATTTTGGTTGATTCTCACCACCATCCACAAGAACATTTTCTCGTACACTGATTTGGCCAGTGCACTGATAGAGTAGTTCACCTAGATAATTGCATAAAATCAATTACAATGGAATTTAAACTCACTTTATTCTTCAGAAATGGATTTCAGTGGGGTGCCTTACTTGCTGCACACTTTGACCTTTGGTGACCCACTCGTTGCCTACTTTCACTCTTGGGTGACAAAGGCCCTTGATGAGGTCAGCAGAGTTCAAACCCATCAGATATGCAACTTTGTCTGTATCTGTAATGGATTGTGTGTAAGAGAAGCATAAACGACATTGTTTTGTGTCAAAAAAGTAATAAACTGGTGGTAAACTCTTCTATATTGTCCTAATGATCTTTTACCCTCTGTGCCATCAGGCTCTGCTTGCTCTTCCCTCTGCTTCTGTTTGAACTTCATGTTTCCATAATGCATGACGGCACCAGTCATCTTGTATATGCCATTCTTCTCCTCTTGGGTGAAGCCCAGGACATCAAAAGCTTCCTTAAACAACAAAAATCACATCTAAGTTAGTTGTGAAACTTCATGTATGGAGTTTTTAACATGCACTCTGTTTCTCACATCAGTAGCCATCAGCTCATCTGCATCATCAATAGAGGCTACAGTTGTCTCTCCTTGGGAGATGAAGGCGTAGTCATAGGGATTGTTGGTGATTAGCATCATATCTGTCAAAGAAAAGTTTCAGTTTGTGTGTGTTTGTGGCGTTTCTTTAGGTTGAAATATATTCTATGGTTCATCCAGCACTCACCCAGCAATTCTGGTTTCTTCTGGGACAGAATCTGGTAGAAGATGTGGTAGTCTCTTTCAGCCTTGAGCTGATAAGTGACACGGGACTTCTCCAGCAGATCTGACAAATATGACAATGATATGATCTGTTATAGTGCACAACCTCCCAGGGTATTGTATTGCACAATGGAGATGTTCATGTCACACTCTGCTTACATGTCTCAATGTCAGCAGAAGACAACTTTCCACTGACACCAAAGTGGATTCGAATGAATTTACCCTGTGAGAAGCAAGAAAAAGACAATTTGATTGGATCATTACAAAAATGTAACTTCAGGAAAAAGTCACAGATTTTGTTTTAGTGCCCTGAAATCCCCTCATTTCCTCCAAAAACTGGTGTTTGGGAACTCAACCGTGAGCTGTGTTGAGATTGAAGCATCAACAGTAGCCTGAGAGGAAATCTGGGTTTGGGGAGCTGATGGGCACAATAGCAGGTCCTGTTTAATAAAATGAGTAATTAAGGAAACTCACAAATCTGGAGGAATTGTCATTTCTGATGGTCTTGGCATTTCCAAAGGCCTCCAGAGCAGGGTTGGCCTGGATGATTTGATCCTCCAGCGTACCCTGCGGATTAAATAGATGCACATTTTAGGCCACAAAATCTAATATTATGTGATCGTAAAAATAAAAAAAGAGTCTTAATATGTATAATAATCAAACCAACCTTTTTCTCCTGAGCAGCATCCTTCTTGCCAGAAACAGCTGCAATGCTGGCAAAGTACTGGATGACTCTTTTAGTGTTCACAGTCTTTCCTGCACCAGATTCTCCACTGTGGATTAATACAAACATGAACTGTACATGTCGAAGAGATAAAACAAACTCTACTCTTTAAATTGCAATGAGATGACACTTTCATGAAAAACGTACGTGATAAGGACGGACTGGTTTTCTCTGTCTGCAAGATTAAAGACAATGTTCAGTTATCTTTGAATGTCTGGATGGTGTTAGAGATTTTAAAGTGCTGCATCAGAGATGAAATGACATATAAAAAGAGCTGAACATACCTGACAGCATGTATTGGTAGGCATTGTCAGAAATGGAGTAGATGTGAGGAGGAGCTTCACTCCTCTTCTTTCCTCTGTAGGCGTTGACCACCTCCTGATTGTACACTGGCAGCGCCTTGTAGGGGTTGACAGTCACACAGAACAGCCCTGAGTAGGTCTGTGGACAAACACATAAATCTATTTATTTATAGGGTATTTATTTGGACTGAAGATTTCATGCAGAGGAAAAAAAAGAAGGTAAATCTGCGTTCATTACATACGTAGATCATCCATGCTGCATAACGCTCTTTGAGGTTAAACAACACAGCAGGTTCATGGAGGAAGGTGAACATCGCCATGTCCTCAATTTTATCAAACTTTGGCGGGTTCTGAGGGTGGATATCTTCCTCCTTATGGGTTGTAGTCTGAAAATATTTACCATAGAGAACATTTCAATTAGAATTGCTGTAAAAGTCATCAAAGGTCACAGTGTATACAGTGGTTATATCTCACATAATTACTTTTCCAAACTCAGTTTCAACGGTGGCTTTGCCGCCGTCTCTTGAGGTGACTATGGCTTTAACATACTCCACCGAAGGATCAGGCACAAAACACTCCCTCTTAATGTCAAAGGATCGGGTCTGGGCCTCCAGACGCTCCCTATCCGACTTTCTCAGGAAGGGAGCGGCAGGCCCAAATTCCGCCATGAGGGCGTCGCACGACATCGTGGAAGCTGTGAACCAAGAACATGGTTTGAAAGCATTTCAATTGCATGGTCCCTGGAGCAAGTTTCTGATTGAATGCATTTCTATGTTTATTTTTTTAAAGTTAGCCTGTTGAAAGGCATTTTCATATAATTCAGAGGTGCTTCAGAATGTTTACTCATGTCATTTTGGGTCTATAAATTTTCACATTTTGTTTTTATTTGGAAAAACAGACAGTATGGAGCTATTTACCTGTTTCCTTTTCCTTTCCCTCTTGAAAAGTTTGGTGTTGTGTGTCTCTAGATAGAAACAACAAAGAGGTCACAATGTGTTTTCAATATGCGACATGATATTTAAGTCAGGAGTAAAATGTATGTATACTTACCTGCAGGTGCTGTGTTCCTGTCCTTACTCCTCTTTGTGAACCCCTCTTTATATTCATCCAGGAGGCAGAGCTTCAGCACCTAGCCGACCTATGAGCGAAGAGCAAGAAAACAAAGGACGCTGATAAAAAAAAGTAAGATCTGTATTTGGAGATAAAGGTGTGGACAATAGCACTCATGTAACCATTGGCCAGTGAATTTAAACGTATGAGCTGGTCTTAGATCAGCATCTATTTTTATTTTGTCCTTCACGTGACTGAAATTTTTTTTTTAATTATAGAAGATATAAAGATAATTCAGCTGATGTATGAAGTTGATTTCATTTTTATTATAATAAACCATGTTTCTTACACATTTTACATATCGTCAGAAATGTGGATAAATCCCTGTTTGTTCCTCAAGGGAAAATGTTTTGTGGTAATATTAATTACATCAAAATTCCAGCTTCCTTACACTTTTAAACATTTTCCCATATACATTTTGTTCAAACTAAAGACAACAGCACGACAGCATGTTGGTCTGTCATTTCTATAATAAGCACTTTCTGTGTGTCTACAGACAGTAGTATTGTCTGTCTTCTATTATCCTGGAGGACAAAGATAAACTTGTGAATTTTTTGACTTGGATTCCTTCTCCTGGTCTTTGTTCGCCTCCCAGTGGACCTCAGTTGAGCCTCCTCCATCTAAAATAAAGCATCTAGTATGACAGCTGCCTGCTTTCAGAGGCCATACTGTAAATGGATACAAATGGGTCGTACAGAACACTTATCACGTCCCTCATGTACACATCTTAAATGACAGCGGCGCTAATGCTTGTAAGAACTCTCACGTTAACAGAGGAGATCCTTAAATCATGTGTTTATTGAATGGGCCATCTGAAGACCTCCTCAAGAAGCACACAAGCCCTTTTGACTTTCACAACTTCACACTTTCAACTTCAGACCTTGTAGGTCTTGACAGTTGGTTGTCTATACCCAGCGTACCATTCCCCAGCACATCAAGGGCAACGCCGAGGCTGTCATTCCCAGCTGTCTTGTGTCCTTCTGCTGTCAACACTCACGATGAAGCTTCATGAGCCTTCTTATATGTAGCAGGGGCTTGGACTGTTTTTCAAGTTGATATTTAGACAGATGGCCGGTGGTTGACAGACATGTCATGGGTCATAGTCGTATTGTTTTTTGTGGGTGAACTGTCTTTATTAGATTAGAGGTCAACGTGATTTTCATGATGAATCAGGAATTTGGTTAAAGTGACACCACCAATCTTATAGGCCGACATGATGATTCAACACATTCTTACGCCAATGCGTCAAGTTCCGCAGCTTGGTCATTGCTCCTAAGCAAAAATTCTGCATACGAATGCCGAATCTGCAGCAGTTTCCGTTCTAGTTTGAGTAGTGTTGACAAATCACATTTGAGCAGGCTTTGGTTGAATGCAGGTAAACAGTCTGTGTGGAGAGCAAAAGAGGCGGAACGATTTGATTTTGATAGTTATTGGTTTAAAATCAACTTGTAAATTGGCTACTTGTGTAACAATCCGGTCGTAGATATCGTCTCAACTCCAACTCCAGTGTCCCATCTAAGATTGCTAATCGGACTGTTAACAATTTACTGGTGCAAGGAAGAATAAGTCTTGGCCCAGATATCCGTTGGCTACACCGTGAACCTCCAGAAATTTGGGCTGTTGCTCCCAGAGGCTAAATCATCGTCAGACCGATTGCTGATGGGTTCTGAGATTAAACTAATAGTAGGCTTGTATTTTCTTTTTTGTTACAAAAGGGCTTTTTAAAGGGTGTTAAAGAGTGTAAACATTTAACATCTTTTAGAAATTCCAGAAGTTCAACACCACTGTTATGTCTATACTCTATGGAGCTACAGCAAGCAGACAATTAGCTTAGTTTAGCATAGAGACTGGAAACAGCGCAAAACAGGTTGTAGGGATTAAATTAACAAGATATAACATGTTTTTCTGTGAATTTTAGATGTGCTGGTAGATGCATCCCAGATATCTAGCATGCTATCTGAAACTATAGGGAGTCTGTTGGAGAACTACAGCCAATTGGAGGGCAGGCCACGGGTTGAGGGAAAGTCTGGCGGAGGGGGTTGTTGCACCGAGGGTGTTGGTTGTTTGCATGAATACACAGTGACTAATCTACATAAGGAAATAAAAAAGTCTAAAGTAACAAATGGAAACAGGTTACTATGTATTCCAACGACAACATCAACGAGCATGACTACGCTACGCCTGCATCACTTCTCTCGTGTTTTCGCGACAAAACATTGTTTGAAGACCTCATATGGGACTCCAGGTGAAGGATCTTGTAGTGTGACCTTCTGTCATCGGTCAAACCACACAAATTCGAGACTGTCAACTACAAGACAGTAAATTGTGTAGTTTGAACAGTGCAGCGAGCTGATGCCTTTTAAAGTCATGTAGTGTGAACTTGGCTTCAGCAAACTGGCTGCTGGCTTCATCTTTATCATACACACATGAGTACAAGACAAAATTGCTGAATATTTTTCTTTGATTTACAGACTCCCAAGTACTGTAGGACTACTAAAAGTCAGTCAAAAGGTTTCCAACTCATTGTCTTGAAAACAAACCACAATACAGGAGGTTTATGGCACATTGTTTCCTCAATTTTGTCATTGAGCTCAGAGAACCACATGACACTCACAAAGCCACAAATGTCTTTGGCACACTGAGACGGACCACAAGTGTACAGTGACACATAATATCAAACTTGGACTCACACCGGCTCTGTCTCACACCCCTGGAGCATACCAAATATGAAACTGCTATTATAAAACAGCACTGCTTCAAAACCTCTACTGGGACATCAGTTTCTTCTTTGGTAGTGGGCAGTTCTGTGTATTATAACACTGTTTGACCAAAATAAAGGTTTTCCTTCCTGTGTGCTTGCGCCACTAAATCATTTGCAAAAAACATTTTTTAAATGGAATCTCTGAATCAATGAAATTGCATTTTGCAAACATCTTACTTTCTTATTTTTTTCGAATGTGTTTTTTTTCGTGCTGTTAAAAAGATATAACGATGATCGTTTAGAGTGAAAATCATGACCGCAGCTGTTGTTTAACAAGCAGATCACCACCCTGTATATTGGCACTAACTGCTACTTCACAGTGCAACTCCACACTCCTTGTTGGCCTGACATTGTTTCCTTCTATTTGCCCTTGAGGACAAAGATAACCCTGTGAAATTGTTTTGGGATTCCTTCTACTGAGCTCAAGGGAAAGCACTTTGTTTGTCCTTCTCAGCAGTGACTTTACCATTGTGTGTCTGTCTGTGTGTCTGTGTGTTTGTGTTTGCAATTCAGGAAAAAGGTTTAATTTTCTTTTCATACCGTTAAAGGCAAGCTAAAACAGTATTTGTGAGCCAAGGTGAAAATGAAAAAAACTGATCTCTGTCAACAGCTCTAAAGTCAGCTGTCTGGAGTCGTAGCTGCTGTTACATTTGGTTTTGTTCTTGAACATAGATCTAAACTTAATCTACAACCATCTTTTGACAATGCCACTAACATAATGTGGCCCCAGAATAAATTAAATTATCTTTAAGTTCATTTTATGTCCAGCAATTAGGGAGCAGAAAGGGGATTTTTACATCATGGTGTATAAGATTAACTTGTTAAAGTGTGGAACGTGATTGAATTCTCGAGTAGCTACAAGGATCAAACCAGCTATTTATGCACCATGCGACGTGTAAAGCTGTCTACAAGGTGAAAATGTGTCTCAGACTAAATAGGAGATGACATCTTCCAAGACATCCGCATTGCATAACAAGACCCTTTCAACATTTGAGGCCCCACACCTCAGACCCTGACTCTGAGATCATCTAATTAGCCTTCACATAGCTCTCCCTGTCTGCAGTCCCATTCTCAGCTGTTGGATGAAGAGTTGGTCTCTGGCATCGTCTTGATCTCCTGTCATTCTTTGTGTCGGCCACCAGATATGTCTATCTACCACATGTAAGCAAACAGGAAGCAAAATACACACCTTTCATTATTTGTTTAGACAATCTGAAATGAGATGCATGTTGATTGGTTGATTGGAAGGGGGGGGGGGCTCTATGCTGGACTCTGCATTGGTTGTCTCTGAAAGAGGCATTAACTGCTCCTCTATGTTCCCCGTAGTTTCCTTAAATAACAGGACAGGTAGATGTAATTGTCAGGTGTTTGTCAGGTATAATGTGGACCTGGTTCACCATCTTCGTTTAGCAAGTGAACACGCTCACATTTGCTAATTAGCGCACCACAAAGTACAGCTGAGGTTAATGGGAATGCTGATAGTTTTGCAGCTTTTTATTCATGAACGGAAGTATTCAAATTAGCATTTTGATGAAGATGAAGATGAAAAGTCAGGTGCATGTTACCACAATGCAATATGTCAAATTTCATGGCGATCCATCAAACAGTTGTGGGGACAATTATCTCAAAACTACTCATCTTAACCTCGTGGAGGTGCTCAAGGAAAAGCCAGAGAATCAGCAAATTCTATTAGACTGCAAAGCACGACTCTCTGTCCAAATGTTCATGGCAATGCATCCAATAGTTGAAATTTCAGTCCGGCATTGTGGCAGGGCTACAAAAATAGCCACGTTATCAAAAGTGTTGTTTTCATAGTTTAATTTTACTTGCTAATGTAGTAGGTAAAGGAGCGTATTCATTCAAATTGTAAAATATATTTCAAACTGGCTTCTGAATTATAACAAACAGTCGTGATGTAAATAACAAGGTGCTGAGCTCAGCGCTACAGGTCTTTAATTTGTTTCTTGAGCAAATAAAGGTCAAGAGAGCTGACAAGTGCTTTAGGGAAAGTGTGCAGTCTCTCTGCAAGATGATAATGTGGTCTTGTTTGGCTGGAGAAAGTATGGCGACCTACACATCATCCCGCCCTGCATTTTAACTCTCACAGCTCCACACCTCATGTTTAGAGTGACGCTCTAACCTTGAGGGCATTGTTTTGTTACCAGGGTGGAACATACCAATCTGTGTTGAGATTCTCATTCTCAGCTGTCTTACCAACGTCTCTCCTGCTGCGATGCCTTGTCTACTGACAAAGACAGACAGCTAGCTGGCAGACATTTCTGTCAGATGACTAGAATCAGACAATGCAAGGTTCATAGAGGGAAGCATGAATCTTCCTCTATGTGACTTATCAGAGGGTGTGAAACACTTTCTGTACTAAGAATATTACCAGAATAAAGTGTAAATATTTGATTCAAATGGGGTAGCAGTAAGCCAAATACTCCTTTACAAGTAAAGGTGTTGCATTGACAATGTCACTTAAGAATACGCAAGTAATATTATTAGCAAATATTTACCTAAAATATCAAAGTAAATGTAGTCATAATTCAGTAAAATTGCCTCTGTGAGCGATATACTATTGGATATCATATTATTGTAACATTGTCACTAAATAGCATTTAGTTGGTTAAGGTGGCGCAAATTTGACTGTTTTATATAGTTAAATATATAAACACTTCATATCACATATGTGTGTAAATATATTAAACGTAAATATATGTATGTATACTGTATATGCAGAGGGAAAGGCCGCTGCTGCCCACCCAAGTTTCTAAATAACTTAAAGATAAAAACAACAATTTGCAAAATTCAATATATCTGGGCTTGTATATATTATATATGATTATGGTTGTTCTTTATTAGTCCCAAGTCTCTGGCATTAGATGATATGCAACTAAAATAGAGCAATGTAATACAATACACCAGCAGAAATTATTGTAAAAGAAAAAAAGAAAAAAGTTTGTCCCATATTTTAGTAAACTTTTGAATATTTTAAATGAACAAATTAAATTTTTAATTTTAAATGATCAGTACTTGAGTTTACTTTCCACCACTAGTTGTCCAATGAACTTCAATAACGTGTGTGAAAGTGTTTGTATTCAGCTCCTTCATTGTTGATCGTTGATCTGATGACGTGACCTAAAAGCTTTTCTGGGTTCTTCTCTAACATCAGTTTTAATCTTATATTGGATTCAAAATGGAGTTTACCGTTCTCCACTACATAATCTTAAAAACATATTCAGTGGGGAAGTTTAGAGTCACATCAACGATAATCTCTATTTCCACCACTGCAGTACATCTGAGTGATGAAGTGGGTTCAAACGGTAAACGTCTGCATGAAGCATCACGTGTTCTTTGACACAGATTACTGTCAAGCCTAAATCGTTGAAGGGCTCATATTAGTCCTTATTGCTCAGATTTGAACCAGGAAGACGGTGTAACAGTCACCGGTGAGGACTGGATATTTGTTGAGAGACAAAAAAAGCATTAAACAATTGTCCATTGCAGTGTATTTGACTTGCCGTGCATGTCATTTTGCTGCCTTCCTGTTATGTACTGTATATGAAAATGTAACTCTTTGAGTCAACAAGCTTTGCATGTTGCCAGACAGATCTGGATAACAGCTAACTGTACTGAAAATATGGTCAACCTTGTGATTTTGGTATGACCTGGAGAAATAAAAGCAAGAGGCACCAGCTAAATGGAAATATACTCAGTTTATTAATCTTTATATTTGCTGAATTCGTTGCTCCAGCTTAAAATAGAAATACATTATATTTGAGAACAAAAGAACCAGATTTCCATGTATTTTTTTTATCCGATTTCCCAGCTCACACATGGGCAATTTGGATTCAACAATTAATCTAACCTGCATATTTGGACTGTTGAGGAAACCAGGAGTAAACTCACACAGGCACAAGGAGAACATGCAGTCTCCATGCAGAAAGGCTGTGAGGACAGTGCTAAGCATGGTGCCACCCGGTTATTAGATAAGTTAACTTTGCTCAAATAATAGGTCCAAGACGGGGCCATGCAGAGTGGGGATGTTAGAAAAGGTGAGGAGATGGGGATCAGAGTGAGGATGTGTGCCAACAGCTCACTAGCCTGTTCAAGACATCTCTTCAACAATCAGGGCCTCAGAGAAGGTATCCAGCTCCTCTGTGAGTGAGGGTTTAACATCAGTACATTCTCTCTCACACACACACTCCCACTTAAAAAGATGAGAGATGCCTGTAATTTTCATCATAGGTACACTTCAACTATGAGAGACAGAATGAGAAAAAAAAAATCCAGAAAATCACTGTCTGATTTTTAAAGAATTTATTTGCCAATTATGGTGGAAAATAAGTATTTGGTCAATAACAAAAGTTCATCTCAATACTTTGTTATATACCCTTTGTTGGCAATGACAGAGGTCAAACGTTTTCTGTAAGTCTTCACAAGCTTTTCACACACTGTTGCTGGTATTTTGGCCCATTCCTCCATGCAGATCTCCTCTAGAGCAGTGATGTTTTGGGGCTGTCGCTGGGCAACACGGACTTTCAATTCCCTCCACAGATTTTCTATGGGGTTGAGATCTGGAGACTGGCTAGGCCACTCCAGGACCTTGAAATGCTTCTTACGAAGCCACTCCTTCGTTGCCCGGGCGGTGTGTTTGGGATCATTGTCATGCTGAAAGAAGGAGGTTTCCACTCAAAATCTCACGATACATGGCCCCATTCATTCTTTCCTTTACACGGATCAGTCGTCCTGGTCCCCTTGCAGAAAAACAGCCCCAAAGCATGATGTTTCCACCCCAATGCTTCACAGTAGGTATGGTGGTCTTTGGATGCAACTCGGCATTCTTTCTCCTCCAAACACGACGAGTTGAGTTTTTACCAAAAAGTTCTATTTTGGTTTCATCTGACCATATGACATTCTCCCAATCCTCTTCTGGATCATCCAAATGCTCTCTAGCAAACTTCAGACGGGCCTGGACATGTATTGGCTTAAGCAGGGGGACACGTCTGGCACTGCAGGATTTGAGTCCCTGGCGGCGTAGTGTGTTACTGATGGTAGCCTTTGTTACTTTGGTCCCAGCTCTCTGCAGGTCATTCACTAGGTCCCCCCGTGTGGTTCTGGGATTTTTGTTCACCGTTCTTGTGATCATTTTGACCCCACTGGGTGAGATCTTGTGTGGAGCCCCAGATCGAGGGAGACTATCAGTGGTCTTGTATGTCTTCCATTTTCTAATAATTGCTCCCACAGTTGATTTCTTCACACCAAGCTGCTTACCTATTGCAGATTCAGTCTTCCCAGCCTGGTGCAGGTCTACAATTTTGTTTCTGGTGTCCTTTGACAGTTCTTTGGTCTTGGCCATAGTGGAGTTTGGAGTGTGACTGTTTGAGGTTGTGGACAGGTGTCTTTTATACTGATAACAAGTTCAAACAGTTAATACAGCCATTAATACAGGTAACGAGTGGAGGACAGAGGAGCCTCTTAAAGAAGAAGTTACAGGTCTGTGAGAGCCAGAAATCTTGCTTGTTTGTAGGTGACCAAATACTTATTTTACCGAGGAATTTACCAATTAATTCATTAAAAATCCTACAATGTGATTTCCTGGATTCTTTCCCCCCATTCTGTCTCTCATAGTTGAAGTGTACCTATGATGAAAATTACAGGCATCTCTCATCTTTTTAAGTGGGAGAACTTGCACAATTGGTGGCTGACTAAATACTTTTTTTCCCCACTGTATATTAGTATGTAGTACTATACCAATAAAGAGTTGAGGTGAGCAATAAGACGTTGGGTTTGATCATTGGTTGGTATTGTGCTCTGTCTAACCGTGTGGCTCCATCTTGTGGCTCTAGCAGGTACAGTCCTCATCTACGTCACACGTAGACGTGACCACACTGATGAAAATGTCAATCTCACCGGCTGTATTACCATCTTCAAAATGTGTCCTTTTTAGATATCTTGCAACTTGTCAATGAGCTCCTTGCCTTCATTTGTTTCCCTTATTAAAAGTACTAAAATGATTACTCCCATTTAACCTGGCCCTCCGTCATGTCTCCAGCCCCTGCTCACTTCCTCCAGGTCCTGTTTTCTCCTCTAAATCCTCACACCTACCATCCTCAAACCATCCACCAACTAAACTATGACTTTAACATACTATGACCTTTTTGACTTACTTCGCAATGATTATTTTTTAAAATTTTTCAATATACAATACTACGACTTTTTCAACCCACTATAACCATGACGTTTTTCGCCATACTATGATATGAATTTTTTTTTACTTTATTGACACTCTATACTACGATTCCTTTTTCTTCTTTCAACACATAATACTATGACTCTTCGACAAACTATACTGGGTTAGGGTTATGACTTTTAACACTTTTCTCGACATACTATACTGTGACTTTTTGACATGCTATTATGACTATTATTTAAACTCTTTTTACACCATATACTATGATTTTCTTCATTTTTTCCCCACATACTACACTTTGACTTGTTAAAGACCTTTTACTTTTATCGACATACTATACTGTGACATTTTACACTTTCTTTACACGATGTCTTTTTTTTCAACATGCTATACTATGACTTTTTTGGACATGCAAATACAGTTAAACTTGGCGCTGATGGCTCCGCTCTTTAAATGCTCCCCGGATTAGCCAGCAGCTACCAAGCCAAAATGGGGAGCACCAAGCATCAACCCCCCAGGTATACAGGAATGAGCCTGAAGTAGACTTTGAATACATTTCAACCATTTGCTATGCAAGATGAACTCTGAACTGGAAAGGGTGGAGGCTGGTGTGAAGAAGGCAAAGCTTTGCCAGCAGTACGGTCTGTAACAGCATAGATGTAGAAAGGATCAGTGAGGAGGGAGTCGTATTTAAACGAACCTCCTTGAAGTGAGTCTGTGATTGGTAGCTATGATTCAAAAAACGCGATGCTTCAAACCCTTTTTATTGTCATATACTATATATATAAATATACAATTTGACCCATCCCTGTATATAGGGAGCAGCTGCCGATGACAAGCAGGGTTCAGTGTCTTGCTCAAGGACACTTCGACACATGGCATGTCCCAGTTGAGGATTGAACCTTTGACCCTGTGGTTACCAGACAACCCTCTTAAGCCAGTGAGTCACGGTCGCTATACTATGACTTTTAAAAATAAATGAATGAATAAATAAATAAATAAATAAATAAAAAATAAATAAAAAAATAAATAAAAAAAAAATTTAAAATCACAGCCAATATAATGCCTCTTTTCGACATACTATACCATGACTATTTCAACATACTTTTTTTGAGCTACGATTGTAAGACTTTTGACATCGAATCTCTTTAGCAATCCTGTGCACAACTCTACAAATTGTGGACACATCAGAAGCCCGTGCAGTCACCCGGTAATACGCCCCATGGGCCAGCCAAAACACAAATAAGGACCTCTAAATGTCCCCAGCCATGATCCCTATCCTGGTGCAAAATGGTTAGGACTCTCTTGACACCCTAAAGTCAATCCTCATGTCTCGTTCCACATTCATGTAGATCCTGAGGACTGGCACATGGCTGTTCAGCCTGGCATAGTGGGTGCGGTGGAATGCCTAAATTTACACAGAAACACTACATTAATAAGGATTTAAGATGGTACATTCAACACATGAAATTAAAGCAATGCAAACATATATCAAGTTTATTCATCAATGTCTTAACATTTTTGTTTTTCTGACAGAAACAAGTAAATAGATTATTTGAAAATGACCTCTCCTCCACTCTGTAAGGCAAGAGCCTGCAAGATATTGAAATCTGGCAGTCGATGCCTCCTAGGCCGCTAAGAAAGTAAAAAATGTAAAATAAAAATTCCCAAACTCACAATGGTACGCAACATGTTTTGCGACGCTGTCAAGGTGACGTCAGATGACACAAACTGCTGTCCCATTCCTATTTATACCATTCCGAGCCCTTGCAGCCTCTCGCACTCAACCACTTACCAGGTCATGTCAATTAAAGTCCCTGAGGGTTCAGGGTTTAGGGTTTAGGGGGGAGATTGGGATTGGAGCCTATGCCTGTTAGAGGAGGAAGTTGTGTGCACGTGATATTCAGCGTGTAGTTCAATCAATCATTAATCAACCTCATTAAATCATTCTCTAAAATCTCTTAACTACAGTATTAACTGGACTAAATCCAATATCTTTCCATTAGGTATCAACCCATACACCACTTCTACCACTGGGCACTGGTCACACATATTTGGCATCAACATTCCCATAAAGGCTGTCAGAGCTGTTAAGTATCAACTTCAGCCCACAGCTCGAAACAAATAATGACCTCTGCTGCTGGATGAATTTACCAATATTAACTATGGGTAGAATGTCTGCAATTAAAACATAAATACACAGTATCCCTCCAAAACATGGAGCCACAAGATCAGGTAATTTCTAAGACCAGGGCCTATGTATTTTAATCTAATGTTTAATAAAAACCACAGTGTTAGGTAACAGTGCTAGTCATAAGAGTGTTTGTATCTTCTCCAGCAGATGGTGGTGTTGGACTATGATATTCACTGAAACTATGAGAGTATCAGCCTGTGGCATTCCCACTCAAAAAAAGTTCAACCCCTTTTTACATTTCCAGCATATGAGATAAAAATAATTATTTACCATACCAGTAATAACTTCTAGAAATAATAACCTTGTTTCAAACAGCACCAATCCTCTCTTTGCTGCTGCTGTGTGTTTATATGTTGAAGGTGTAAAAGCTTTCAAATTTAGATAAGGATTGGAAAAACCTGACTGAGCCGTTCTGAGACAATAGCATGCGTGTGAGACTCTCCACATGACTTCTTTCCTTCTTATATACAGTTCATGCAAGTTTAACTCTGTATGCTTGTCACTGCGGATGTTGGTGTGAAAGCGTGTTTAGAGGAGAATGCATGCATATGTGTGTGTGTGTGTGTTCCAAAACCCTATAATCTCACCTAGGACTAACAGTGGAATCCAACTGGTCACAATGAGGTCTTTGTGAGTGCAGAGCCAGCAGGTGAAAACTGTGCCTCAGACCTTGTGATGGAGAGTTACTACAGTGTTCAGGCTTATCTGCATGTACGTGTTTAAGTGCATGTGTTTACGTATATGCACAATGTGGATGACCCGTGGCACACATGACTAAGTGATGGGGCGCATGCCAACCAAGATTAACCATGTTTAACCCAATGAGGATTAAGTGTTTTCAAAAATGTTATTTTGGTCAGTTAAATTAACTCTTTAGTTACAATGCAAACAAAGACGTCCATCTAAAAAAGTGACTGCAACCATACTAAAAGAGATAGAAATTATTCTGTTTTTTCACAAAGAATAAACAACAGGAAAAGGCCATATGAAGCAGCTTTGGGCGCAGTTTCTATAAAAGCTTGAGTTGCTCCATCATCACATACAAATATGGATTCGGAGCGGGGCCCGGTCTCCTCTGCCAAGCCGACAAAGCTGCATCTGTGCTGCGCTGAAGCAGGCGAGTGGGGCACAGCGGAGCAGCACACTCAGCCGCTGACATTTCATTTACACGACGCGATGCCAGGGGTCGGCAACCTTTTTGATATTAGGTGCCATTTTTGAATTTTTTTATTAACCCGGGTGCCATATCAATATTTATGTTAAAAATGCAATTTAATAGTGACACCACATCAATATTTAAATCACAAAGGGATCTGGGATTGTATTCCATACATATAGGCAAAGTGCATTGATCAGAGGCAGAGTAGGGCAGGTCTTCGCAGACTGCAATGGGGGGAAAAAATTCAATAAATTAAACTACCGTAAATAACAGGCGGCAGAACTGCCAATGGCTGTGAAAGAGGTAAATTGGCATGCGGATGAGAGGGCACATCAACATTTCCAGAAATCAGTCCTGCACACTGCTTGCCTGTGGTTAAGCTATCGAGGGTTTCCTACACCTGTGCGCCGCCATGCCACGAAGACTCCCTTCTCCTTCCATTCAATGAGCAGCTGCACTGACGCTGGCAACGACGCAGATGAGGATTCTGTGTGCGCATTTTAATGGGTCATGTTCCTGCATCATGTGGAAATTATTGGTGGATATTAACATATTTCATGCCGTTTGTTTATTTGCCCTCAATCCACAGTTGCACTGCGATTATGAAGTGTGTTTGTGTACACTTCATTTTCGGTGCTTTTTGAGAGAGGAGTGTGTTTTCATGGAAGCATGTGCATGTAGCGCGTGTTTGAGGAACCATATTTCTGCCATTGTGTGCATGTGCAGCATGCCTGTGCGTACAAATTCCCCTTTAGTTTGACTTGGCCAGTGTCGCCCCTTGCTGTGCAGCCTGTTTGTGTTACCCTCCACTGAGGCTGAGACTTGGACCTGTGGCACAGCGGGAGTGACTGAGAAGGGCATGACACATATTCTCTGAGGTGAGTTTCACCACATTCTCTTGGCGCTGTCTGGCTCTGGCCGGGGGCCCGTGTGAGCAGGGATCGATGCCCGGTGGGGTGGTTGGTTGGACGCGTCTCCATCCCTTGAGGACGGGTGGACTGGTAAATTTCAACTGAGCAGAACCAAAGTTGTTCCTAATAAACTGCGTGTGTTCCAACCTCCGTCACACACAGAAAGACTTATTTAAGGGAGATATACGTCTGCACTGGATGGAAATGAAATTACAGATCAGTCTCAGAGCCCAGGAGAATAAGCTGATACTCTTGGTAAGTTTGCACTCTGACTGATGAGTGGGAATATTAGAGGGAAAGGGAGAGCAAAATGTAGTGAACTAAAGCAACCTATTGCATGGTCTTACCACAGAAATGCTGCTTGGTTTCCAATGAAGCAACCCTGGTGTTGCCCTGGCCGCTGTGTTCAAATTATGACTTTACAGCCAGGGGAACAGCAGCCCTTCAAACACATTTTCATTGCCCTTTCACTTTGAGAAAACACAGTAAAACAGCACAAAAACATTCAAATAAAAGAAAACAATCTGGGGAAACTTTTGTCACCAGAGTCACATTCAAAGACACAAGAACGTCGCTGGCACAAAACCTCTTTAAAGACACAGTTTGTGGATTTAACTGACTTTCCGCTCCGCTTGCCACCATGTAGAAGATTGTGTGTTGTCATTGGCAATATCTGCGGTACAGACTTTTTACTCAGGGCCTATAGTCAATGACAACAGGGTGACTGTCATCTTGGCAAGCCAGCAATCTGGATCCATTTAAAAGCCCGTAAGCATCACAAAATTAATCCTTTGTGAGTTGCAGCACAGTTTCACAAGCATTAGTTGCCCAAATGACATACAATCTTTCAAAGAGGTTCACGGGTGGTCCTGGATACATGGCATTTTTCCTCTTTTCCTTCTGTATAATAACCCTCCTAAAGGAATCACATTCAATGATCGTCGACATTTTATCAGGACTACCTTAGAACCTTTCAGAAACCCAACGTCAGGTACATTTAGCTCACAGTGGAGTTTGCACGGTGCTGTCAGGTATACCTTTCCCCATTCACCACAAAGACCCCATCTGGTGGAGGCTGACAGTAAAAGCTATTATATTGTGGTCTATACTAGCAGAGGTACGGTTGTTGAAATGACAGACCCTCTCATCAAGCCACCGGTATGGATTCCATCTGTATCGCATTACTAACCCCTGGCTGCTGTGTGTAGGTCTTCCTGCCCTTTGTATGTTCCTCAGTCTCTACATTACAGAACCCAGAACACTCTCCTGTGCTAAAAAGTGACTAGGACAGCAACCCCTCCCCTGATCCCACAGGAACCCCCTCTGAGATGGATATCACACAAACATAAATGCTAACACAAAGCAGGATCACTATCACGACTGGCTACTGTAGGGGGCCCACTGGCTCGAATCCTGACACGAGGCTGATAACGGCTAGAGTTTAGAGGTTCATTCAACATTCTGGGTAAAGTTAAACGATGGTGTCGTGGAGTCGCAGATCAAAAGAGGAGGTCTAGTAGAAGCTTGCTGTGGAGGCACATAGCTTGTCCGTCTGATCTTGACAGGTACCTTTCAACGGCAACTGCTACTGTAAAATAGTAGATGCATACTGCATAGACTCAGGGGTTTTTTTTCTTCACAAAATGAGATCATACAAAAATGGTCTGGTAAAAATCTGACCGGGGACATTGGGATAAATATAACATACAGTATAATGCACTAAAAACTTTGAGATTAAAGATGCAATAATCACGTAAATATTCTATGCAAAGCTGCACTAACCAATACAAACACAGGACTTTCACCCAGGACACTGATGTTAGTGTCCCATGTGAAACCAAGTCAACGTTGACTTAGTTTAACGTTATTCTTGTTTTGTACTGAACAAATCAAAATTAATTAGTTAATATTTTACTTCACAAACACACTTATTTTAATGCAAGCCATCTTTTTTCTTAGGCCTAAACAAGTAGTTCTACCTAAGTAAACCTAAAAACTACAGTGGAAGTTTACAATGAAAAGACACTATGCATAAAACCATATTTATTGTTTAAAGAGTGGCCTCTTGTGTGATGGAATATCGCTATGAAATTAAAGCTATTTTTATGCATTTTGGCAAAACATTATACCTAAATAGTTTAGTTACCTACATTATTTAAATGCTGCTATTTTCTGAGTCTCCAAAAAAAACATGAAGTAATGAATGCAGCGTTAAGCAAAATTGCCTTGTAAAAAGAACCACAATTAATCCCCAAATGCCCTGACTGCCCTGATGAGAACAGTCAATTTACCGTCCACTGCTATGTGCTGGGAAAGCCAGCGGATGTGATTCAGTGCCATTACTTGCTCAAACATCTCTGCGTCTGCAAACATTGTTTATTTAGCTTTAATCATCCACTGTCTCATGTTAAAGATAGTTGGCTTTATGACTTCCTTTGCGTCTCCTTCTGAAATTCAAACCATACAACTCCCCAACCCCCTCTACTTCTCCGCCCCCATGACAATCTACAGAGGCAACAGGCCGGCTCACTATTTATTCTCCACTATATGAACCGAAGTGCGAGTCTTGTCTGAAGGAGTGGGGGATATAGGTTGGATTTAACAGGACATGCCATAGTTATTTTGGCTGTCTCTTTAACTTTAATCCCTATTCCAGAGGACTTGGCACGCATCTAAGCTTTCAAACACTGGCCAGCAAAATGTTAATATAAGCACTAAATCTCAATTAACAACAAGGAGGCATATCATGTGGCTCCCGAGGAGATTTATCTCCCGTTGCGGCCGGGCTTGGGGGAATGGGGAAGGAGTATTAGGCAGGAGTGAGTATGGAGTCTAAACACACTGTGCACGTTACAGCTCATTAAACAGTCACCAGCCTCACACACAGCAGCTGTAGGGGTTTTTTCACTGGTTTATCAGCGTGTGTGCTGGTGGGGATAACCACCAGCACACACACTGGTGGTGCAAGCGGAAGCAGACAATAGTCCCTCTGGTTTGTTTTGCGTACCTATTTGACTCCAGCATTGACTTTGGGAGTTGGATTTCTTTCAAAAATAGTCAGCAAATAATCCCTCACTTCCCTCAAAGCCAAATTGGAAATGATGAAATATGCCAGCAAGACAAACTGCCTCTGCAGTAGGATGAAGTTCAGGTTCACACTTTAAATTCTGTTAAATTCTGGAGTTTCTCTGAATGGATAGATTCTGGATTAGGTTGCACCAGTTATTCGTAAAGCCAATAGTATGTTCCTTAGTTCGTTGTAACGACTACCTAGTTTCAAACTAGTAATTTATTAAATTGGATTGTACCATTAACACTTAAGACATGTCTAAGCTTGTAAAGACTTTAATGATGAATGTAATGTAAATCGGCTGCTAGGAATGATCTTTGGCGCCGTCCAATCAAAAGCACTTGTAAAAAGAAAGTCAATGTAGCATCACAAGCTGTAGCATAACTTCCAAAAAGTTGCAGTTTTTAGATACAAAACTTCATTACAAATCCTTTGTAAATGTAGGTATGGCTTTGTTATATTTATATCTGCAGTCCTTAAGTATGTGATTTACAGTAGGCTAAAATGAATGCACTTTAGAATGAGTGGGAAATATCGGATTATGCCAATTTAGCTGCATAAAGAAGACAAAAGGATTTTATATTATGTATTTTACATAATGTTTGTGAAATAACAATGTGCAATTTAGAATCTTCCCAGTTGACATCATTATTTAACAGAATTCTGTTGGGTCAGATGCATCAAACTATATCAATATTACCTATTTTTTAAGCTAACGTTAGCTTTGTCAGTTGGTCCAGTTAGCTGCAACAGTTACACCTGACAGTTACTGGGTAAATATTTATAAACACCTCCCTGCATAAGAACTCATTTAATTCATTAATTGATTTAGTGATGCTAAATCTCCACAAAGTAAACATAGAGGCTAAGTTTGACCTTACGAACAGCTGGTGTGACTGGCAGCTGATCTCCGACGTCAATCATTACTTGACCATAAGCCATGAGTTTTTCACCACCTCGTCTGAGAGAAATGAGCATTCAGACCAACACCGACCCTTGACCTCACAGCAAGGTGGCGCCTTTCATTCTTTTCAGGCGGCAAGCGTCCACATGAAGCGGGGAACCCAACCCTTAAGGAGCCGACATTGTTCTCAGGGCAACCCGCTGCTGTCAATCCAATCCAGTCCTCCTCCCAAACTCTGCCTCTCTGCCATCCTCAGTTCTCTCCGTGAGCGCCGGACAAACCACTGCTCCTCTAAACCAGAGGCCACCAGCCTGACAGCACACGGAGGCCAAGCATGACTTCAAAAGGTCGTCGCTCGTGGGCATTTCACGGTGTGCTTTTTCAGCCAACTAAAGCCTGTTTTATTTCATTTTTGCCTCCTCAAAAACAGTGCTGAAACATTCTACTTTGAATCAGCTGAGTGGCTTACATGGCTGCAGCTACAGTATTTGGATGTGATGGCAGGCCAGCAAGTTGTTTATCTGGCTCATACTTTGGTTGGCAGCTAAACGTTTTGAAGCTGCTCTAATCCATATTTGAATGAACCAAATAACTACATGTAATGTGAATGAAGACTATCCCCCAACTCTACAGTTTCTCTCAGCTTAAGAGCGTTTTAGCAGCTTTCATTGTTTTGGTTTCTGGCCAGGAACTTTACTTTTTTGGCCTTGTTTCTATTCGCTTTCATTCAGCAAGAAAGCATTGTCAAACCAACTGTGTGCTACCCGCCCAGCACCAAACAGCAGACAGACAAAGTAAGCAGCTAGCTCGTGAACACATCGTGGAGCATTTAGCTAAAGGGCATTGTAGTGGCAGCTTATTTTACCGTCCTTCTTTTGTCCAACGTGCTCTTGGAGGCTAAACTTTTTGTGTTAGCTGTCCAATGATGAGGCTTGTAGCTCGTAGTTAAAAGTAGTTTTATTCCATGTAAACAAAAAATAGACAAAATACGGGAATAAATGGAGAACCAAAACACTGACCTTCTGCTGGCTACAACTAAAAAGTCTATAATCTTCAGTCAGAAAAATTGTTGCTCCACATCGTGCTCCATCAAAGCCTAACTAGCACTGAAGCCTATAAAGGAGTCAACCACAAATGATCCAATAGCAGGACAGAATAGAGGAGCCTTTATCCTCAAAGGGCAAAAACACATATCAAAGCACATTTTGCAACATGACCAATTACCTAACTCTATTATATGGTAAACATTTTAAAGGGCATAACACACATACTTTTGCAATACACATTAAATACAAGAAACTGTTAAGAATAGAATACAGGCATGTTTCCTTCAGGAGCTGCTGAAGCTAAAAGTTGAGTGAATACTGAAGTTATATTTCCACCTACTCTACGCCATCATACAATACGCACGGTATAAGGCCTACTCACTTAGTTGAGTAAGGCAATGTCTTAGCTTTGTGCTGTGTACAACTATGGCTAAAGGAATACTCAACTAAAACTACAGACCATTTTGTGATGGGGTTGCATCAGCCACGATGCCAAATCAGGCCAGAGGCCTTTTAAGTGGACACTTAAAAAATCTCTTCTTTCCTCCCTTATTTCTGGCGCCATTTATTTACGTATATTATCCATCAAATGGTCATGTTACTCAAGGTTGAGCTTAAAATAACTATGTCAACTAATTAATATGTATGTAAAAAGCTTCCCAAACATAACATAAAAAACAATCTGGGACACCAATGTCGGCGTAAAAATGACACGAAAAAACGTAAGAAAGGCATTCTCATCGCATGCAAAAATGACTTGGTATTCATACAGTTTTTGGTGAGTGAAACTAAAGGAGTCCTCCAAAAGAAACATCTGTCTTTGTGCATCAAAAAGATACCGAACTCGACTGGATTGACATGGGATCATATAGCTCCTTTGACTCCAGCTGACATCCAGGCAGGGGGTCAGTATTTGATACTCAAAAGAAACATTCTGCCCCTCATGCTCGTGTCTTGTTTGCATGGCGGAGGAGCTCTTTTATTGGCTCAGCAGGGTGTACAAACATGTTCGACTTGAATGGAAGCAAGACTTTGTGACGTGAAGTTCAACAGGTAGGTGGATTTATGTCATTTGTTCGTACTTTTTCTCATAGGTGCATGTGTGTGTACGGTCTTCGGTGCACTCAAACACACACACACACAGATGTGTAGCGACTGCTTGCATTTGCATGTGTGTGATCTTAATCGTCCCTCCTGCTCTCGTCTGTCCGGCGTGTTTGCTTTGCGCTGACATATGGTGCCGCGGCCGTTTATCTGCACTTTAACTAGACACACAGGCCGTTAGGAATGTGTGTGGGAGAGGACGGCCCTGAGCTAACAGACTCTTCTGCCAGCGTCATCTCTGTTTACCTGCCATTGTCCACAGCTTCTGTGTGGCGATGGGGAGAAAAGAATGATTTATGTGCGCGGTGACAAGTGTTTTGGGTTTGCGGCGGCGCCAATTCGTTCCATTATCCCGCGGAATCGGCTGAGGCCCGGCGGCGCTGACTCTGCAGCAGTGTTTATTTGTGGAAACTTTTATAAAATGCTGAACTACAAATCATCGGAGGTTGTTCATGCGACAAATGTTTGGCCGATTATTCACTGTCATGGCTCAAATTCAAAGCTTTAAGATATATTTGAAGACAGTAGAACTTGACAGGCAAATGAGTTGTTCTCGTTTTAAAACAACATCCAGGCCAACAATTCTAGAGACAGGCTTCATTTCTAAATGAAGTCAAGTCGCCCACTCGACTCCTTCTCCTCCTTTTATGCCCCCCCTCTTTCCTCTTCCCCCTTCCCCATGCTGCATCTGATATTGTTGATGTTGTTTTTCTTTCTTTCTTCCTGAAAATGAATAGTGGCTCTGTCACGTCGGGGAGTGCGGGGCTCTGGGTTGTCTCCTTCCTGTTGCCTGTCTTATCTCGCGCACAGATCCTGGCCTGGCCTGCCTCGGTGTCAGGACCCTGATCCCTAACTCCCCCTCTATGTGGAGATAAACAAAGTGGGGGTTCGGGTGGTTTTGGTTTTGAAGTGCTCCCCCACTTTTTTTTGTAATTTTTCCTGAGAGTTCAGAGGGAAGGCAGGAAGTTCTGACCAGCTCCTTCCTCCACCGGACCATACCGGGACACTGTGTAAAGAGTTTGTTTTTTAAAGAGGTAAGATACGAGACGGAGCGGGAGGCCCCACCATGAGGTCCTCATTTGTTCCCGGAGCCATTACTGTGACAGACTGTTTGCAATCACAGACAGATTAGGTTTACTTAACGATTTATGTTATTCCTTTAGTTGAAACGTATAAACACCGCTGGCACTTTTTCCACCACCCCGCTGTTATAAATTAATACTGCCTGCCGGGGCAGCGGGGCTTACGTTAAGCATGCTGAAAATGTGTGATTTCCTAAACCATGCGCAGAAAAAAATAGGCTCTAGTTCTTTCCCAAAGAGGTGGAAGGAACAGTAGGGCGGCTCTGATCCGTGGTGCTACCGGTGCTGGCTCTGCCTTTACCCACTTTCCTTTCACTTCAGAGAACTCAGCACCCCATTAAGAAGTGGTGCCCGAGTCAGAAGAGGTCGACTTCCACTGGGTGGTGCACTGAAAGGGAAGTTGCTCCTATTATTTAATAACAGCAAAGACATTCTCTGGCCCGGGCATGCCGATCGCCGGCGGCATAGACTAGCTCTAGGGACGTGGAATGTCACCTCGCTAGCGGGGAAAGAGCCGGAGCTGGTGCAGGAGGTGGAGCGATACCAGCTAGAAATAGTTGGACTCACCTCCACACACAGCGTTGGCTCTGGAACCAAGCTCCTGGAGAGGGGTTGGACTTTGTCCTTTTCCGGAGTTGCCCAGGGTGAGAGGCGCCGGGCGGGAGTGGGGATACTCACAAGCCCCCGGCTGAGCGCCGCTGTGTTGGAGTTCTCCCCGGAGAGCGAGAGGGTCGCCTCTATGCGCCTACGGGTTGCCGGGAGCAAGGCTCTGACTGTGGTTTGTGCTTATGCACCAAACAGCAGTTCAGAGTATCCGGCCTTCTTGGAGTCGGTGGGAGGGGTCCTGGAAAGGGCGCCGCCTACCGACTCCATAGTTCTCCTGGGGGACTTCAACGCTCAGGTGGGCGATGACGGAGAAACCTGGCGGGGGGTGATTGGGAGGAACGGCTTGCCCGATCTGAACCCGAATGGTGTTTCGTTATTGGACTTCTGTGCTTGCCACGGTTTGGCCATAATGAACACTATGTTCGAACATAAGGTGGCTCATAAGTGTACTTGGTACCAGAACACCTTAGGCCGGAGATCAATGATCGACTTTGTAATCGTATCATTTGATTTACGGCCGTATGTCTTGGACACTCGGGTGAAGAGAGGAGCAGAACTGTCAACTGATCACCACCTGGTGGTGAGTTGGATCAGATGGCAGGGGAACCGGTTGGAAAGACCCGGCAAACCCAAACGTGTAGTGAGGGTGAACTGGGAACGTCTGGCGGAGGATCCTGTCCGGGAGGTCTTTAACTCCCACCTCCGGAAGAACTTTTCACACATCCCGAGGGAGGTTGGGGACACGGAATCCGAGTGGACCATGTTCAAAGCCTCTATTGTGGACGCGGCCGCTAGGAGCTGTGGCCGGAAGGTCATCGGTGCCTGTCGTGGCGGCAACCCGAGAACCCGGTGGTGGACACCGGAGGTGAGGGAAGCCGTCAAGCTGAAGAAGGAGACCTTCAAGGCCTGGTTGGCCCAGGGGTCTCCTGAAGCAGCTGACAGGTACCGGCAGGCCAGAAGGGCTGCAGCTGCGGTGGTCGCGAATGCTAAAACTCGGGCATGGGAGGAGTTCGGGGAGGCCATGGAGAAGGACTTTCGGTTGGCCTCAAGGAGGTTCTGGCAAACCATCCGACGGCTCAGGAAGGGAAAGCAGGGCTTACCCCAGGCTGTTCTCAGCAGGGGGGGGGAACTGCTAACCCGGACGGAGGACATCGTCGGGCGGTGGAAAGAGCACTTTGAGGAACTCTTAAACCCGACCAACATGTCCTCTGCAGAGGAGGCAGCGCCTGAGGACCTAGGGGGAGGCTCACCCATATCCCTGGCAGAGGTCGCTGAGGTAGTTAAAAAGCTCCTTGGCGGCAAGGCGCCGGGGGTGGATGAGATCCGCCCTGAGATGCTGAAGGCGCTGGACATAGTTGGGCTGTCCTGGCTGACACGCCTCTTCAATGTCGCATGGGGGTCGGGATCAGTGCCCATGGAATGGCAGACCGGGGTGGTGGTTCCCATCTTCAAAAAGGGGGACCGGAGAGTGTGCTCGAATTACCGGGGTATCCCACTACTCAGCCTCCCGGGGAAGGCTTATGCCAGGGTGCTGGAAAGGAGGCTCCGACCGCTTGTCAAACCTCAGATTCAAGAGGAGCAGTGCGGATTCCGTCCCGGCCGTGGAACAGTGGACCAGCTCTTTACCCTCGCAAGACTACTAGTCTACATGTGCTTTGTGTACTTGGAGAAGGCTTTCGACCGGGTCCCTCGGGGGGTCTTGTGGGGGGTGCTGCGGGAGTATGGGGTGCCGGACCCGTTACAACAGGCGATCCGGTCTCTGTACGACTGCAGTAGGAGCTGTGTCCGCATTCTCGGCAATAAGTCAGACACGTTCCCGGTGGGTGTTGGCCTCCGCCAGGGCTGCCCTTTGTCACCGGTCCTGTTCGTGATTTTCATGGACAGGATATCTAGGCGCAGCCTGGGGGCAGAGAACGTCAGTCTCGGGGGTCTCGGGATCGCTTCTCTGCTATTTGCAGATGATGTGGTCCTGTTAGCCTCCTCGGATCGTGACCTCCAGCATTCACTGGGGCGGTTTGCAGCCGAGTGTGAAGCGGCAGGGATGAGAGTTAGCACCTCCAAATCTGAGGCCATGGTTCTCTGCCGGAAACCGGTGGATTGCTTCAAGTATCTCGGGGTCTTGTTCACGAGTGAGGGTAAGATGGAGCGGGAGATCGACAGACGGATCGGTGCAGCTGCAGCAGTAAAGCAGGTGCTGCACCGGACCATCTTGGTGAAGAGGGAGCTGAGCCGGAAGGCAAAGCTCTCAATTTACCACTCGGTCTACGTTCATACCCTCACCTATGGTCACGAACTCTGGGTCGTGACCGAAAGGACAAGGTCGCGGCTACAAGCGGCCGAAATGAGTTTCCTCCGTAGGGTGGTCGGGCTCAGCCTTAGAGATAGGGTAAGGAGCTCAGTCATCAGGAGGGAGCTTGGAGTAGAGCCACTACTCCTTCGCGTCGAAAGGAGTCAGCTGAGGTGGTTCGGGCATCTAATTAGGATGCCTCCTGGACGCCTCCCACTGGAGGTTTTCCAGGCACGTCCAACTGGGAAGAGACCCCGGGGAAGACCCAGAACACGCTGGAGATATTACATCTCCCAGCTGGCCTGGGAACGCCTCGGGATCCCCCAGAATGAGCTGGAACATGTTGCCGGTGAGAGGGAGGTCTGGGTCGGCCTGCTTGACCTGCTGCCACCGCGACCCGACCCCGGATAAGCGGTGAAAAATGGATGGATGGATGGACATTCTCTTGTGTCTATATGTGCTTCTTTCGTCCTCTCTGCAAGAGTGGACAAATGTCCTGCTGTTGTAGAACACCCCCAACTATTTGAGTTTTCGTTAACTGTTTTACATATGTGCAAATCATTCACAGACAGTGTTCAAAACTTGGACTTTATATTAATACAAGTCTAGCAATTATTCATTAACTACATATACACCAGTTACACATGCTTCAAAAGGATATATTAACTGTCCTGACACACAACTACATGACAGCATGTTTTACATGTAAACATGCTATTTATAAATTGAATAGGTTTATATTTTTGCTTTATAGGCAAAAAGTAAATAGGGACTCGACAAGGCACATTTAATACAGTACAGTAGGTGTTATGTAAAAGGTTTCTGCAAAAGTCTTAAAAAGCATTGAGTTTTTAGTTTCCTCAAAAAAAAGGACTGAGAGGATAAACCTCTTACATTTAATTTAACTTAAAATAATTAGATAAGAAAACTCCTGCACACTGCCTTCCTCTCTCGCGTTCAGGGATATTAAGTGACACAACTTCAATTCAATTAAAAGAATTGATCTTTTTCATTTCGGCCGCTTGGCAAGCCATTACAAATACATTCCATGTGGTATTAAAAAGTCTTAATTCATTCAAGTCTTAATTCATAAAGAAGCCTTCGGCCGAAGTGCATTCACACATTTTGTCAGAGGCTTTTGTGATGTGTTGATGTGTTGAGACACAACGCAATACTTGGTGACTTATTAAAGTCTCTGCGTGTGCATCTGTCCCGTGCAGCGCTGTCCCTGTGCTGTGGCCCCGCCCCAGGCAAACCACAACCTCTTCAGATCTCTTTAATTACACGTCTGAGCCTCAGTCACAGAAGAGCTGCACAGCGGGGAGACCGCTGGAGCTTTTCAATAATCCAAACAGAAAATGGCATCATCCTTCCTCCTCTGCTTACACAGCAACAATAAAGTAAAATAAAAAAAAGGTATTATATTTCCAGGATTTGTTGGTCCTGCTGGATAATAACTTTCCAAGAGGAAATTATACACATATGGGGCAATTACACTACATGAGGACAACTCAATTCAGAGTCCATCCTTTCAAGTTTATGATGCCGGATCAGTGTTGCCATTTTCAATCTGCAGCCGAGCAAACATTAGAAGATAGTCATATCATTATTGTTATGGATTTATTCTGTAGTTCCTCCCTGTTTCTTTGAACTGACATCTTTTTTTCTTCTTTTAAACAGTTGTAACCGCACGACATGAACGCCTTACTTCATTAGCGAGCTGGCCTCTAATCCATCCATGTTTTTCACATTTGAAGGAACTTTGGCTGACCCATTGCCCACCTGCATGTTGGCGTTTTTTAATTAATACATTCTATTTTTCCATAGATGTTTGTTCTGAAAAGAGAGATAGAGAGAGGGAGAGAAGGAACTCGGCATCCTGGGCGGGTTTGGTATCTGGAGTAAGGTTTGGCATGTGGCTCAGTGAGACCACAGATATTCCCCGGCCCTTCCATGTCCTCTTTTCTCTCTCCCCTCACCAGCATGTCCCTCCTCCTTTAGGCTCTCACACACTCCTAGCTTGGCTTCGGCTAACAAGTGGGGGCGGGCGACTGTGGCCAAGTGGATAGCAGGGCTGTCACAGTGACATGGGGGCGGGTGACTGTGGCCAGCAGGGCTGTCCTTCAATCAGAGGGTCGGTGGTTCGATCCCCAGCTCCGGCTCTGCTAGTCGCATGTCGATGTGTCCTTGAGCAAGACACTTAACCCCAAAATTGCTCCCGTAGCTGTGCCTACGGTGTAGAAATAATATAGAATCTCAATTGTAAGTCGCTTTGGATAAAAGCGTCTGCTAAATGACTGTAATTTAATGTCACCGTGCAGGACTCTCGCCGGAGATACACACCCGACTTGTCTCGAGAGTCGACAAGATACGTGACTGTCTCTCCCCGACAGTTCACGCTCACTGTCACGATCAGGATAACCAGGGAAATTACTCTTGCATATGTCACAACTACGTTAGAGGCACGACCAGCATCCAGATATAATGATGATCCATAGAAACCTGTGAGGAGAGAAAGAGAGCATACAAACACTGTCCTAATGTAGGAGGTTAGAGTAAATCCCAACATTTTACACAGTTAGTTAATTATTTTACAACTGTATGAGTATTAATACTATATTTCAAAATATCCCTCCTATAAGCAAAGCTCTCTAAGTTGTACTGTACTTAACTCTCAGTAAATAATCAATGCTAACAATTTGATATTCCAGGAGGGATTTGGTAATCCTTAAATTATTATCGTGGCACCAAACATACTAAGCTAAATTACGAAAAATGCTAACGGACAAAATCTATTCTGAATCCAATGTTACAGGTCAGATATGCTACTGGTTTACAGGACAGGAGTTTGGTGAGAGTATATTACCCCATCATCCTACATCGGACACCGGAAGTACCGCTAACGCATGTTGGCACATGATTCGAAGACTGGCCATCCCCTTTTGATACTACTGAAACAGCAGCCCAACACAGTGACATGGGGGCGGGCGACTGTGGCCAGCAGGGCTGTCCTTCAATTAGAGGGTCGGTGGTTCGATCCCCGGCTCCGGCTCTGCTAGTTGCATGTCGATGTGTCCTTGAGCAAGACACTTAACCACAAAATTGCTCCCGTAGCTGTGCCTACGGTGTAGAAATAATATAGAATCTGAATTGTAAGTCGCTTTGGATAAAAGCGTCTGCTAAATGACTGTAATGTAATGTCACTGTGCAGGACTCACCCGACTTGTCTCGAGAGTCGGCGAGATACGTGACTGTCTCTCCCCGACAGTTAACGCTCACTGTCACGATCAGGATAACCAGGGAAATTACTCTTGCATATGTCACAACTACGTTAGAGGCACGACCAGCGTCCAGATATAATGATGATCCATAGAAACCTGTGAGGAGAGAAAGAGAGCATACAAACACTGTCTTAATGTAGGAGATTAGAGTAAATCCCAACATTTTACACAGTTAGTTAATTATTTTACAACTGTATGAGTATTAATACTATATTTCAAAATATCCCTCCTATAACCAAAGCTCTCTAAGTTAATGCGAAGTACCCTAACGCATGTTGGCACATGATTTGAAGACAGACCGCCCACTATCGACACTGTTGAAACTGTCTCTCTTGATTGTACAGACTTTTTTTGGGACAAACGTTTCGCTCAGGAACTGGTACAGAAGTGCACTTACGCGATCTAAAACTCCGGTCTAAGTTGAAAGGACGCGCGGATCCGGGCCAGAAATAATGACTGCTGACGGGCCTCCAATGCTCGTCTGTTTGTTTCTTAGTTTGCTGGCACGTAACGTTACACATTATGGAGGATGAGTATCCAGCTAGCCTTCCAGCTAACACTAGAGGTCCTGAGACAGGCGCACGCTAATGCGTCACCTCCGTTGTAAATAGAGCAATCCAGGTGACAGATGGCTAACTAGCTGTTATATGTGGAGTGGATGTGAATGAGATCGATATGCTTGGTATGAAATGAATAATTAAATAAGTAAATGTAAACTAATATGCAAAGCTCCTGGTTAACTCTAGTCGTATTTTTACAAATGTTTTGTATCCAGCCATGTTCTCCTGAAGGAGAATGTCTTTGTTTGTTTGTTTCTTACATGAATGAATGGCTGAGAGGTTTGTATTTAACAGTATATTGTTTGCATCTTGCAATAAATATTAATATGTTCTTGATCACTTTGTGTTGTGTGTATTTGCCTGTTCTGTTCAAAATGTGTTTTGAGGCACTGCTGGCCTTTCAATGTCATTTATAAATGCTTTGTAAGGCATAGATAGTCCTCACTTTAGATGAGGTCACACAAAATACTTTACTAACGAGTAATAAATCATGAATTGCAGTATTAATATGGGTTTACAAAGCATATGTTAACATAGTCCCTAACCATTAGTGCATATCTAAATTATTATATATATATAAATGCATGAATAATGTACATCTAAATAAGTTATTCATCATTTACCAACACTTTATAAATTATCTTATTAATCATCTACAACTTAATAATTGGTTTGTAAAATATATAATACTTAATTTACAAATGGGGAATCCATCATTTATAAAGTATGAAAACACAATAATGAAACACATAATAGATGAGCTTATTAATCAAGAATTAAACATTTCTAACTGTTATGAACTGCATACTAATGAATTATTAATGTAGGAACAATGCTTTATAAATGATGAATTAAGTGTTTACTCATACTTAACTAATGCTTCATATTGTGTAGTTATTATAAAGTGTTACCATTATAGTGGAAGTGTAGTGTTGCTGCAGCCGCTTTGCAAACTCCAAATGCTACGTGTTAAGGGTACAGCATGAGTGTTAATATATTTGCTAAACAGCGCTAAAAACAAAGTACAACTGATGCTGAAAGAAATGGTAATATTTTGTATTTTATCATGAACCAAAGTATTGGAAATTTTGACCTGATGACGAGAAGTGAAATATTCACCAAAATGATTACAATTTATTCTGAGGGGACCATGAATGTCCGAACCAATGTCATTGGTACCAATGACAATCCATCCAATGGTGGTTGAGATATTTCAGTTTGGACCAAAGTGGTGGACCATTGGCACATGTGTTAACCAGCCCAGACTCTACCATCTCAGGGGGGTTGTTTTTGTCATCGGTATGCCTGTTGAACACATCCTGGGCACAGGAGCCAACACATCGTACATTGTGCACAAACAACGCACACACAGCCAGCCTTGACAGTTGACGTGTAGTGTGAGGGTCAGGTCAGAGGCAGACACAGTGGTCCCCATTGAGGTGTTGTGATAAAAATCTGCCAAGAAGGCCGGGACGTGGGGGGGAAACACCGAATTAATGTTGTGCGTTAGATCTGCATGGCTACAGGCGGAAACCGCTGCCTTGTGTAAAACATTATTCAACCACTGTCAATTCCAATAACACAGCAGAGGTTTCTTTCATAAAGGCCGGTTTATGCATCTCACAGAGGAAGCTGGGAGAATGAGGGACAGGGAACAAAAAAAAGGGCCAGATACAGGAGTCTTGGGGATACACAGAAACAAGTCAAACTGCCCCGTGTGAGGAAACAGAGAGGAGGGGAAGGTACTAAAAACATGGCAGTCAGGAACTAAACCGACTCCCTCGCATCCTGGAGGCCAGGATATTGTGTCGTGAATACAGAGTAGAGGATATGTGTATTTCTGAATGCCTCACTTCCGATGATCTTCAGTTTGGTGTCTTGAGGACGCTAAATGCAGCTTATTTTAGCTTAGAAAAGCCAGGACTGAACAGGAGTTCAGCCAAAACACACGCCAGAGACAAGGGAACCATCCCATCCCAGAGTCCCCTCGCTTCCTGTTTTCTTTCAACCAAGGGGCACCAGATCTCTGAAAGCGTTTCTGTGATTTGAGGAGGATGTTTGGCTCGGTTATGGATTTTGTTAACACTGAGAGGAAACAACTTTCAGTGGCTTCACATGTTTTAAACCCAAAGAGTGGGTTGCTATTTGAAGATGAAGTCTCTTTGTTTGTGAGACATCACGGACGCATTACTGAGACTGTTCTTGACAACGCCGCTGATTCAGCAAGGTGGAGGTAGGGGTATTTGAAGATGTTGAGGTTAGGCTATTGCACAAGGATGGGCTAAGTATAGGATAGAGCTAAATAGTGTTAGCATAGTGGTGGGCTTGTTACTTTTTAAAAAGACAGACATTCATAAGTATTTTAATGTGACTCGGGTTTGACCGTAAGACCTGAACAGACAAAGACAGCCTATTACAGTAAAAGCCAAAGAAACATCTACATGACTAAAAATTATGTTTGTTGGGTTACTTATTCAGTGTGAATGGATATTTTGTTACTTTTTCAGTATTGTGACATTGCCTTGTTGATACCTGCCGACTGAAAAGAAAGGATTTAATTTTCTCCCAACAATTCATGACACATTAGGTCTTTAGAATTAGGTCTCGATCTAAGTAAGTAGGTAAAAGAAAACACAGCGTGTCATGTTAGTTGAAGCGGAAAAATTTAAATCAGTATCACATGAAGTATTAGGCAAGGTACATTTGTTTGGATGGGCCAAGTGGAGTATTGAACTAAAAAAAGAGAAGCTTTTCTGGATTGACATCAACCATGGATGCATAATAACAACTGGATGCTAGGCCCCAAGATGGCACATATTAAGACCTTTGACGTTTGCTTTCATGCCCCCAAAAAAACTCCATGGATCAAACCTTCATAATAGAAAGAGTCATAGTTGACCTGCTATGTTTATGATAGTAAATGCTGGTTAAGAATGGTCAAGATGTCACTGGTGGGCAAGCTCACAAAACAGCCCGGTCTCACAGAAATACGTGAAACGGCCTCGACCTTTTAACGACAAATTACGCATTGCTGGGCAGGTAATATGTTAAAATGACGTGTCGGCACCATGACAACAATTCCAAAGCAAAGTCAATTAGAATCCTTTTACTGGTGGACACAAATTGAAGCCATCCACTTGTCCTACAGTGTCGTTGTGAAGTAGCGCGTTTGTGATATTGTTTTGCTAAACCTAACTAAGTGGTTTTGTCGCCTAAACCTAATATTTCTTTTGAAAGTCGTGCTGAGCGATGAGAAAACAAAGTAAAATGTGTGTCCATGCACAAACTGCCATGAGACTGGGTTGTATATAAAGAGCAGTAGTCATGGATGTTTTGATGTTGCCATACGCCGGTGCAACCTTACCAGAAATAAACTACTGGTTTATTTGCATCTATGATATTTCATAAAGAGGCATTAAGTCTGATTGCAAATTTTAAGGAACTAGTGAATTGTTTTTAGGATGAGCAGTAACTAATCAGCTAGTTGGTACGACCAGTCCAACCCCTGGACCTCCAGCTACACGGCTGTCAGGTTGGTTTGTCATGCTGGTCTTCTTTCCAGTTGACATGTGATAAAACATTTCGCAAGTTCCCCTGGCCCGACCCCTCCAGCTGCTGTGCACTGACAGCTGATGAATTCATGCTCTTGTAATTGGTTGTCCTGTTTGCACGTAAAACGGTTGAAATGACAAGATTTATGCAGGTTGAAACACTGAGACTTGGTTATGGTGAGAAAGGCAGTGTGTGTGTGTGTGTGTGTGTGTGTGTGTGTGTGTGTGTGTGTGTGAGAGTGTCCGGATCAGAGTTGATTTTACACTTCTGGAGGAGAATCACATGTTTGGCTGCATGCTGATACGTACATCGTGGGCCACTCTCAGTCCTCAGCTGCTTCACATCGTGTAGATATTCTAGCACTGTTCTGACAACATCCAACCAAAAGAGTGGAGTTGTATTACACTGCACGGTAAGTGTTTCACATGCCAGAATTCCAGTAAGAACGTGAAGGAGTATGCAAAGGATCCTGACAATTTTGAGAGATTTCATTTTTCCTCTTGGGTTCTGAAAACATACAACACTAAGAATATTTTTAATAACTTTTTCTGTTTGCTTCCTTTTAGTTTTATTAGTTTCACATTTTTTCATTATGAAGGGAGAAACCCGTGAATTCTTCAAAAGACATAACAAGAATGCACAATGTAATCTCACAGAAATACATGAAATGACTGCGACCTCTTAACAGCGGAATATGTGGTGGTGGCATGTAATCTGTAAAATGACTTCCAACAAAACAAACATTGGATTTACAAAACCAGTTGGTTAGGTTTAGGAAAAACATCATGGTTGGGCTTTAAATAAATACATAAACTAAGTAAAATAAGCAAACAGATCACAAATTTAACTTCATAATATTGCAACAATACTTTTGGACAGGAACACCAGTCCACTGGTCTCCTGCTTGAAAGTCCTGTGTTTGGGAATGCATTAATCACAGGACAATGACCCCTGTACTGATGCATCTGCGGAGACAGTGGCTGTTATTTTGAGGAATCAGGATGAAAATAACATGGACAGGAAAAGGTGCACCAGAGGATCTTGCAGCATTTGGGAGGAGGGTGACCAACGGACCAAAAGGGAAAACAGTGCAGGAAAAAAATCAAGGACCATAATGTAAAGCAGGCCAAAAACAACATAGTGGTTTTAAGCTGGGGGAACCAACAACTGGCTTATTTGAAGTTTCAGGGTTTGTAGACGTTCTCTACAAGCAACAACATATTGTTTATTTTCTACCAACACTTCTCGAGATAAACGCAATGCATTGTAAGACCTGAATTCCGTTGTGTTTGAACATTAAACTGTTGTGTAAACTGGAGTTTGGACCCGAAAGCAGAACTCGGACAGAGGTTTGCAAAAGTCCACAAGGCAGGTGGAGAAGGCTCCTGAGCTACAGGAAAATACGAGATTAAATAGAGCTCAGGCAAACACAGGCTCTAACTGACTGAAACTAGAAGCTGGCCGCATTAGTGCCACGTCAGCGAACTGGGGAAGACTGGAGTGTAGAGCCACTGTGTATAGACTGCAGGAGCTTGATGAGGGGATGGGTCACAGGTGTGAAGGTTGATTGGCAGCAGTAGTGAGATTGAGTGCCACGCCCCTTTTTTAATCAACGCATCTGCAAAGTCATACATTCATTCATTCATTATCCAAACCGCTTATCCTGTTCAGGGTCGCGGGGCGCTGGAGCCGATCCCAGCTGACATTGGGCGAAGGCAGGGTTCACCCTGGACAGGTCGCCAGTTCATCGCAGGGCACATATAGAGACAGTCATACAATGTTCTTAAATGCAGAACCTTCAGTGACATCACATTTTATTAGTTTTTTACACTAAAAGATGTTTCAGGTTAAGGAAAGAGTGTGAAACTCTAAGCATGATGACAGGATTTACTTTAAAGACAATTAACTGGAGGATCTTTCTCTGACCTTGACTAAAGAGCTTTAGTAATAAGAGGATACACACAGCAGTGCAATGCTGACATCATGAGAGAAAAAATATTTGCTCAGTTCCTCATTATTACAAGAAAGTGTTTACATTATGACAACAAATCTTGTTTATCTTATTGAATCCAAATATGGTAATGTTATAACATGAGTGAAAAGTATGGCACTATAACTTAAGCAGAACAAATATATTTTACCAAAGGATAGGATGTGGAACCTGCACTTATTACCATCCTCCTGACTGCCTCTCTATTTTTTTTTTCCAACAATATATTTTCTTATTTGCCAAACAAAATGACCATAAAAAGATTTCTCGGAGAAAGAGCAGAGAGTTAGGTTTCTTTCAGCCCGCTCTCACCAAACATGACAAACGTGCAATGAGAACACCTTTCTTGCTCTTTGTGCTCGGTACGTACTGCCCAATGTCAATGCAACGCAAACGCAATATTTGATACTTTCTCAACAAGTGATAAAATGTAAAATGTAAGAGAGAACATGGTTTTGTTGCCTAAACCGCGACTGTTTCACGGTAACAATGTGTGCGTTAATTGACTCGCAAAGAGCCGCTTCACAACGTTAACCCTATGGTGTACTAATGACACGCGGAAATTACGTGTTTTTTACATGCCTTCCCATGAGATCAGTTTGGTTTCTTTTGTCAGCCTTGTTCAAGGTATCCATCTTCCAGTCAGTACAGCGTATGTTCTCAGGAAGACAAACTAAAATGAAAACATTTAATTCAACAAAAATAACCAAACTGTATTCCTTCAAATTATTCAGTCCCCAACATATTTTTTTTAAAATGCATAGTGTGTAGGATTTGGTTGCATCTGGCAACAAACATAATACCCGGAGCTCACTCCTCCCTTTCCAGGGCTGCAATAACGTGAGCGTTATTGCAGTAACGGTAACGGTCAGACGGCCGTTACCGTCTGACCGGTAACGGCCAGACGGTAACCGGTCAGAGGAACGGTCAGACGGCGGTTTTGCACTCTACGGGCCACGCAGTTTCCCAAGTGTGTCGGTGAACTACGGTGGCCTTCAGGTAATGTAGAATGGTGAAAGGCTCTAACTAGAGCCGGTATTGGGTTTGTCCGTTCTGGGCTACTGTAAAAACATGGCGGTGCAACATGGCGGACATTCTAAACTAACAAAAACACTACAAGTATTTGTTTCAGGTGATTGTACACTCAATTCATTGTCTGCTAATAAATGCTTGCCTGCAATGATACGCACTGGCCCTTTTAATTCAAATGACAAACCAGTACCAGGTGGCCTATTTCAAATAGCTGTGTTGGTACCAATCACTATGATAACATAATGGCTTCATGTCCTGATCTTAAATTGGACCTCTGTCTATTATCTGGTTTTCAGCATCAATAGTTCACGCAGTCCAGTAAACAGCTTCTACTTAAGATCCACACTGAATAGATCCTAAAGCAACCTACCCTGTCCTCCTACCCTCCCTCCCTCCTCCACCACCTCCAGTCTGCTGTGGGACTTCGGGGGCCTCCGTCCTGTCAAGCACGTCTGTCCAATGCCTCCAGAGGGTCCCAGTTGTAATATGGGCTTGTACAACTGACACTCCATCTCTCTCTCTCTTTACCCACATCACACACACACCTCTTTCTGAAAGTCATGCTCCTGAGTGATGGAGTCAGCTGGGATCGTCTCAAAGGGAGAAAAAAAAAGCACCGTCCCAAGCAAGCTGGTGGAGGTCTCACCCTTTTCTCCCCCAGCCCTTTAATAAGGCCTTTCTCTAGGTGTCAGGAGGAGATGGGAAAGGGGCCCCTGAGGGGAGGTCAGGATCACAAACAATAGATAGTCACACTGAACATTTGGACAATTTGAACTCTTTAACAGACACTTTTGGGGTTTAAACTCTATTTTCAACGAGTCATGTTTATTGAAGCTCGATTGAAGCTAAAAGTGTAAGTAAGTAAGAAAACACTTCTTTACACACATACCCAGACCATTCTCTCAGGCCTCCAGTTCCTGGGGGTTGTTGAGCTTGCACTGCTCCTATTAGCTGTAAGGCATCCATCAGTTATGGTGGATCAGTGACCTTCTCAAATTCCTACCTGTGATTAAATACCAGGAACAGTCCTTCAGGGTGCCAGCTAATAGACACTTTCAGCTTGCAGAGGTCAAGTTATTAACATATAGAGCTCTATGGAGCGGGTCAGGACACATCGAGATGGCGTCGCGATGCCGTTAAAGGCAGCCATTCGTTTTCACTGGCACTCAAAGAGCAGCGTATTCAAAGTGATATGTGCTAATTCTCCAGACTCAGGGCCAGTTTAATTAAGAATACAGTTCAGGGAGGAAGTCACACTGAGGTGGAAAATAGGATTATATTATTAAAGAAGGCAACAAAAGAAAAGAAATTGCAGTATAAGCAAATGTCAAGGATTAGAGTAAAAACATTGGGGACATAACTTTCCCACACAAGTATGCACCCAAAGCGCTCACACGCTTTTCTTTTTCTCAGACTGTCACAGGAGTTATTATTGAACCCTTTTCTCTTTTTTTCTGCAAACCTCCGTGTTTCCACACAAAGGGTGGTTTGTCCTCGTCGTGTTTGCTCAGTTTATTCAAATAGCCGCTGCACTAAAGTGATCAAACCCCTCCATTCGCCCTCTAAATCTAAGTAGTCGCTCCGAAAATATTTAATATGCACCATCAGCGCAAAAGCAACAAGCCGCCCCTCAGCCCCCCTCGCCGCCTGCACTTTTAAAACAACACACACAGACGTGGTGGAATGCGACCATATCTCCCCGATAAATCCCGGCTTTTGATTTTTGTTACGATGCCTCGCGTGGAAAAATGCCCTCTCTCCACGTGGAATGTGTGTCAGCATTTGACTCGCTTCGTGTCTGACTGATATTGCTTTAAAAAAAAACCTAAATACAGACATTGTTTGGTAGAGGGAGAGTAAGAGGGGGAGAAAAGGGCCAATAATGTTGGTGTTGTGTTGGCCCGGACCTCCCTTTTGCCATGTGAGGCTTTAACTTCTTCCCTCATCAGGCAAAGTCTGCTCTGGGTTATTATTGCTGACCTCTGGGTGCTTTAGCCAGCGGAGAGAAAGCTTTTAACCCTTCTATAATTTCCAGATTGTGTACATCATGCTTTAACTGCATGCTAGTTTATCCTGGGTGTAAGTCACAGTCATTACTTGCAAGGGACCCGACCGGTTTTTGACACTGCGACTTTTCTTCTAAACGCTCTCCGCCAGTGTAAATACTTCTAGTGCAGAGGGCTTTACATTACGGGGTGAGTGATCCCTCCGTTTCCATATGACCAAAATAAAAGCCCACCTCTCGGCCCGTGTGGAGCAAATAAGCGAAAACATCCGTGTTCTGCTCGACCCGAAAAACAAACCCGACATTCATAATATCCACAAAATGAATGGCCCGCTCCCTCTGAACTCTGGGGGAGCCGCGTACAGTGTAACATAATCTGCATTCAAAGTGTCGGGCGCACAGGCCTTTGCTCTGTCCCTCAGCGGTGCCCTTGCGCTCGACTCCAAAAAATGACACACACCCAGAGCGGCACTGTCATCCCCTTGTCCGGTTCTCGCCCCCTTACCCCCAACCCTGCAGCCCCGCCTGTCCTTTCATCCGAAGAAAGTGCCCATTGTGTGAGTAGATTGTTGTAAAAAGAGGGGTGCATCTGTGGCGGGTGCTGAGTTTCCGTCTCCGAAGAGAGGACATCGCTGCCTTGTTGTCATCTCGAGCTCTTTGGTTCAGCACTCAAAGGATGACCTTTCTTTGAGTCATAATCTCTGAAAAGATTTTGCTCTAGAAAGAAATGAAGTTCGCATTTCCAAGATATCGCTAGCACAAAAAAAAAAAGCAAGTTGTGGGAAGAAAGTAACAGTGCGTACCCCTCCATTAAAACTGTAGCATGTTGATTCCAGCTTTTATGGCAAGCTAACTGGCTGCTAGCTTTATACTTACAATATAAACACAGAGAATGCTATTTATCTTCTCAAACTGAACTGCCAAACTATTTCTTTAAAAAGTGACTGATATGATGACTGACGATTCCTTCTTGGGGCTTACCGTAGCTTGATCTGACTCAACTCATCTGCTGGTTCCTGTACACGCTCGCTGCTGCCGACACTTACCTATACACTTAGCGAACTCCTACCAGTATGCTGAAGATAACCAGGTGGCAAACCTTCGGATCTGAAAAGTGAAGCCAATACAGAAGTGCCTTAAACTTGCACTCTTTCTTCTTCTAAACATGGGTTTATGGTCTCAATCTCTAGTTTCAAGTCTTCTTCAATACAACATGTTGTTCATTTTGTAAATAAAGGTCCTATTTAGAATAAAATAGACCATTAAGCAGGGTATGCTTTAGGGCGGGGCTACCTTGTGATTGACAGGTCGCTACCACCACCACAGCCGTATACAGCTTATCGAAGCCAGTCCTGAGCAGTCTAAATATGGTCACTTCCATTCACTGGACCAAAATGCCGAAGTTGAGGCTTCAAAACCGCAGTCCACAGTCTATGAGAATAGCCGAACATTGGATTCTTCAGACTAAAGGCTTCAGATTTTTTCATGTACCAAAGCCAGACACTACATTATCTGCTTGTGAGCATGTGGAATAGAACTTTATATATATTTGTATATATTTAGAGGTCCGACCCAGTCAACGTGACCCTCAGACTTCCTGACACGACTCTAAAATAGAAAGTGTGTTTCTGTCGACACCCTGGGATTCAACTTTTAACACGGCACTCTCTTCCAAGAGTTGATTCTTCACAGTGTGAGCCTCACTTTTATTTCTCCCCCTTTTTACTTTCCCTCTGGAAAACCTTCTTCAGCGGGGGCACACAAAGCCTGTCTTCACCGCGGAGGGGAAAGGGAGCTGTGGGAGACTGGAATACCAAGGCTTTCCGCGTCAGAGACACAGAATGGAAAGTCAATATAATGGCCACTGAGGCGCTGGCATAATGTATGCAGTGTGTTTGTAAGCATGCCGGTGCCCAGGCGCTTACTGTCGGAAACACTGCGCATAGCATGTTGTTCCAGAATGGGATGGACAAGGTCCCATCAGGTTCAGATGATGTTGTCATGGTTGACGGCTTGCAACACTGCTGCTACATCACCCCTTTCCACACCATCCAAGGTAGCCAGTTGGCATGTCTATTGACAGTGATCCTCCTATTTCAATTCATTACTTTTCCCATCTCCTCACTCTGTATTTTCTTCCCGGTGGTCCCGGCCAAGAGAGGACCTCTGCAGGAGAGAGATGAGTTCCTCTCTTTGAAGTTGAGCGCCTCTGAAAGGAGGCCCGACTCTGCCTGAGTGACAGAGCCCGCCTGCCTGTCAGACATCAAACAGACAAGTCGTACAGTTCCGTCACTGACGTTTCAAGCCCCCCCACCTCTCTCTCTCTCTCTCTCTCTCTCTCTCTCTCTCTCTCTCTCTCTCTTGACCTCTCTCACTCTCTCTGGACCTCTCAACCCACCCATCCACATCAAACTTGAACTCTTTCTTTTTTTGGGCGCTTGTAATTAAAACCAGTCTACAACAGAGGTGAGTTGTTTGGGCTACAGACGTGCTGCTGGGGTCAAAGGCCACTCCGGGTTTGAACCCCCCGTTTGTGGGAAGGGACCAGTCCCACATGAAACAGGGCTCCACAAAGGAATTAAAGATGAGAGAAAGAGGAGGGTGTTGAGCCAAATTCATGTCGCGCACAGAGTGAAGAATTACAAAACATGTCCATTCATTAGTGGAGGACTGAAGTTATTTTTTGTAACTATCTAAACTGTGAGAAAGTGTTGTTAAACCTACCAGTAAAGGTTTCGCGTGACCTCAGTGGTCTAACTCCAACGTTTGAATGGATGACTCATGTTAAAGCCTTAAAGAAACAATGATGTCGGCATGGGAAGCTACACGCTACAATCAGCCAAACAGCACTTGTGTCACTGGCTTTTTCGTGATGGGAAAACTAACATTGGAGGGAAAACGAAAACACACTCATCCTCAAACTGAACCTTTCGGGAAATTTTATGAGGAGTTCCTCGAGGGACACCATGTTGCGCCATGCAGCCTCATGTCCTTAAGTACAAGTGAGTAAACATAACCAAACTGTCCTCGGGTCGTTGTTTGTTCCACTCGTTAAAACATGACATTTATTGGCTCGGTGTTCCTTTTCATTGGGGCTTTTTAGCTCCATTAGTCTCTTAAGTTGCCACTTTATATGTCTAAGAGTGTTTATCTAACTATGTAGACTAGAGAGTGGGAAGGGCAAGGAGAGGGGGAAGATGAAACACAGCATGCCAAAACTAGTAACTCAGCAGTCTATCGGGGACAACCCATCCTGTCTAAAATGTCAAAGTAAGCTTTTACCTGGCTGTGGCACACCCAGGCACCTCCACCCCTCTCATCAACTCCAGTCTCTACAAACACTGGCTGGTTACGTTCACTAGTCCTGTAATTGCTAATTTGCCTAATGGATGTGAACTCAAGTGTATGTAGTTATCTGGGCCGGGGGGGGGGGGGGGGCAAAGAGAGTAAAGGAGTGGAGGTCACACTGGAGACCCCCCTCGGGGGACTTTCTGCCCCGTCTGAGCACTTTACTGGATTATTTAGGCTAACTTTCATCTCCGTTGCCGGGGATAGGGGCTTGGAGAGTGCTCTGACCCGATGACCCCTCTCTCTTTGGAAGGAAAATTCCAACATGTGAAGTGTCTCTCCCAACCGCAGTCTCATAAGGATCATTCTGGCTAAGCTCACCACCAGGTTTGCCCCACAGCCAAAAGACGGGGTGTCATTACCGGAGTAAGAACCCACAAGGTCAAGTTTGCACAAAGGCCTTTTTCAGGGAGGTTAAGAGGAGCTTCTGCTGGGCCGGAGGTCTCTCTGGGGCGTTATGGTTGATGGGAGCAGGATGCCAGTTTCAATAATTCTTCCTTTTCTGAGTTCAGAGATTTGCACAGTAAGACTTGCATGTAGGAAATTCTACATATGGCGTCATGCAGAAAAGTTAGATTAGTCTGAATGTTGCATTGACTTGTTAACATATACATATAATAGAGAAAACATAAAGCATAGTAATTAAGTCAGGAATAACTTGTGTCTGAGCACTTGACACGAACACAATGATACAATGACACCAAACATCCAGTTTGCACAGTCTAGTGCAATAAATGTGTCCCGTTCATTGAGGTGCAACTTGGCATTGAAAGTGCCCAATGCCTATGGAGAGACCCAGGCAAATGTTAGGGATCAGCATGCAGCTCTTTCGCTCCGCTTACGTCTTCATGAAGGAATGTAATTGTATTTTGGCTGGGCCTTTCAGCATGTGTATCAGATATTGAATTAGTGTTGGAAGATGGGGGCTGGTGGTGGGAGGGGCCAAGCGGGGGGCGCACCCACCTGCAGCATTACAGGCATAGCAACTGACATAGTATAAAGTGCAAGATAGTCCACGCGGGATGGGCTAGTTGGGTGGTGGGTGGATACAAACAAACACAGGGCTTTCATCCAGAAGACCGCTGTTTGTGTCTATGGAAAAGTAAAAAAGTAGAGTTGGCACTGGTTTGTCACGTGACTCGTTAGTGTTGAAGCGTTAGTCAGTCAAGTTAACAATCAGCCGCACTTACTCAACAGCAGGATTACGGAAAAACTACTGGCCTGATTTTCATGGAACTTGGTGAAAGGATGTAGCATGGGCTAAGAAGGGAGCCATATCATGTTGGAGCCAAATCAAAGGGTGGATACACAAATTATTTTGATTATGATTAGCTACCTATGAAAAAATGTTTTTCGTTGACAAATCAATCCCACTTACAGTTCCATTTATTCGCTGTTATTGAGCTTATATCATGGATACAATCAGAGAAAATGGAAATTTGAACAGCTAGGGACAACTCCATCCTCTATCTCTCCAGCAGTGTGCTGTTCGTGTTGGTTCCCATTGGAACTGGCGGAGCAGAGTGGCAAAGCTCCTCCTTAGTATTACACCGGAGGCGATCATGTAGAATTGAAACCGAGACAAACTAAATAAACCTAGGAATGTACAGTCTCTATATTCACTGTGCAGATTTCCTCTGATTAGTATCAAAAACCAACAAACCTGGATCCAGTGTTCTGCTGCCTGCCTCTTATTTCCCAAATACTACACCCACCATTAGTAGAATAAGAAAGCAATCATTGACCATATGTATGCATTTCATGGTAAATGAAATAATGGTGGTAGTGAGGGAGAGGGCCCCTCTTTCCAGCACACAACTGGGAGTTGGAGTCAGGTTTGGCCCTGTTGCCAAGATACCAGGGTCACCATCTGGGGGGGAGACTGGCCAGTCTTTGGTTGCGAGAAAGAGAAAGGGGAGGTAGAGCACGAGTGCTGATCAAAGTTTAGCCAGTGCCCCGCTGCTCTCCAAATAAATCCCCCCACCGCTGGGCTCTCAGTGCCAGCCTTGTTTCAATAAGTCTCCCTTATTGTACACACAGCCAGGGGTCTTTGAGCTGAGCCATTCACTGTGAGCTTCCCACAGGATTACATATCTAAATATATGATGTGAGAAGAGCCACTGCCCCGTGTGTGTGTGTGTGTGACCGTGTGTGTGTTTGAACATGTGTGAGAGGCGTTTAGTGATTCTGTTAAATTAACCAGAGCTGAAGAGGATCAGTGTGTTGGAGGGCCCACCTCACACTGGCTGCTCATGCATTAGAGGGAATTTACCAGTGATCCTACTGTGCACCTACAATGCATAACTTCAGCCATTGTGTTTTTAGAAACTACAAATGTTTCACTCCCAGATAAAGTTATCCACAATATCTTTCTTTATTTTTTTAAACAATTCCCCTTTACAACGTTTTGCTACCATGCCAGGAGTGAGATGGGAAGATTAATATGAGTTCCATCTGTCAGACGGACCGGTCCAGGAAGTATTTAGTAAAAAATACATCCCCCTTGTTTACATTTTCTATCTCGTTCCATATCCTGATGGAAGTGAGGTATGTGGTCTTCATAATCTAGACCAAATTGAAATGTTTTGACATTTATGGTTTGATCACGGAGATACCAGCCCAAAGTGCATTCAATATCAGGTTAACCTTAGACTTATGGACAGAGATCTACAGGGCTGGCATAGTATAGTTATAACATATTTTTCTTTATTCCTACCCATGAATGGAGAACTGTCTAACTTTAGCTGCGGTAGTCATGATCTGCTAATTAAATATTTATTATGTGATTATGTTCCAAGACCGTGTATATTATTTATCATGTGTTCTTAACTCAAGGTTCACCTTCAGTGAAATGTACTTGCTCAAGAATAATTTAAGACAAATGTGAATTTCCAAGGTCAAGAATGTATCTACTAGGTTATTGTATTTTCCAGTTACACATTACTATGCCATCTAATCACTGTTCAATTTGAAGAGAAATACTACAAATATCGATTATCTATTTACCTATTTACCTATTTCCTATGACTATCTACTTCTGAAAGTTTTTGGAGCTCAGAGAACAAAAGCCCCAGATCATAGCAAATTGACGTTGGGTCGGCACTGGCACATCAGAGGGGTCGCCTGTAACCATGATGTCGACATCAACAACCGTGGCAACAAGGAAAGTTGCGCTGATTGCTTGAATAAAAAATCCCGTCTCGCGCTTGGTATCACGCCACTTCTTCGTGATAAAACGTAGTTTGGAGACCTAATGGGGGACCCCCTGTCGCGGGTCAGTCATGTTGTGTGAAAACTAACGAGACAGCAAGTCTTGTAGTGTGAACAGTACAGCGATCTGCATTCGCCAAGAGATCAACTTACAGTATATCCAATTTCTCATCTAACTCCTGGTGCGTAAGCAAACAAGTATTTTTTTCCCAAAAATGTGGCAGTTATCTAATAGTGGCATGAGCAACCTGTGGCTCTAGATAGGAAAGTCAGTGTCACCCCCTCAGTGGGAGAGGTATGTTGTTGATACCACAGCATGCCTAGTTTGGTGTACAATTGACGGGGGTTGGACCTCTGGGGGTTTTAAATGGCAGACAACACGGTAGATATGGGTCCAGACTAATAGGTGGTCGGGGTTCCCACTGTCAAGCCTGATGGAAGCCAAACCCTGCAATGAGTAATTTCATAAATATAGTGGCAGGTGGGACTTGTTGGACATGCCTACTCTCTCCTTTACAAATGGTGGGTAATGTTCCTGACCTCTTCACCCCACTGGGGGCCTCGGCAGCTGGGGCGCCTCAGCCTATGCAACCCATACCGTTGACTCCCTCGTGTGTGTACTGTATGTGTGTGTGCATTTGTGCCTGTCTGTGTATATAAATTGCCATATAGCCACCTGAGTTCTCCTTCATCCCGGCCCATTTTTCAGCTCCGCCACACACAGTCTCCCATACGCACAATTGAACGGCTCCCTCCCATTCACAAGAAACTCCCGAATCTGTTGCATTATCCCCCTTATAATATTCCCCATGTACCGTTGGAAACAAATCGGCTTTGTTCAGTCAGCACAGCTCCACTTTCCACACACTCTTTGTGTTGACACTCTGTCACTGTTGCGCCTCTGCGGTAGACGGGATAAATCAAACTACCACTTGGTGTAAACATGTCAGCATGTAGGCTCGAGGTGGGGTGAGGAGATCCAGGGTTGCTACTGAGGTCTGTGAGGACAGCAGGGGCCTGTAGGACGCTGACCTAAAAGAGGTCAGCGTCGGAGACACAAAACTCGCCCTACAGCGTCTTAAATCAAACCCAAGGAAGACAAGATCTCCAAACTAGCGGTCTGAAGCTGCCATGATGAGAGCATGAACGTGACAGGCTGAGTCACATAGTGTGGAATGTGTTGTCCTTGACTATCAGGAGAGAAGATACGAGTCTGAGTGCTGCTGCTGCCACAGTAACGTCATGTCTCGGAGGCGGCGAGCGGAGAGGGGAGGCAGGGGGTCAGGCGTCATGGTGATACGCCGTGGGATACCGTCATGTCTGCAACTGCCGTGCGGTAAGCACGATGGAGACAGATGAAAAGAGAGGGCGGAAAGGGAACAAAAGTGGCACACATAAAAAGAAAGTCACACTTGACAAAGAGTGAAAGAGAGACAACAGTGCAGGCAAGCAACGAGAGGACGGAGAGCGTCTCCTCAACACTCCCACAGTCTGTGGCCAGATAGCGATGCGTAACAAGAGGTTACAGTAAATGGCTGATGCGTGCCTCATGTGGAGAGGGACAGAGTGTCTCCATATCCTCAGGCCACAGGGGTCGGCTCATTAAAGCGAGTGTCCCCCACCGAAGACATTAGTGCTCTTTGATGAGGTTGAGGGCTCCACGTCAGCCACGAGCAGGCAGATAAACTCCCAATCTGTGCCTGCTAAAAGCTTCTCCTGTCCGGGTCAGGAAGCACAGAGCTGCAGGGGGAGGCTGAGGAGATAGAGAGAGCTTCAAGGGATTAAACAGTGCAGATAGGGAACCCATGCTGCTACCTGAGGGTGTGACGATCTAATGCCGAATGCCGTCATGTGGCGGTCAAGAAACACAAAGTTAAAGGTGTTCAGTGTTGGAAAAAGTATTTCAGTCCTTTACCTAAGTGAAAATAGCACAATGAAAAAGACTGACTAACATTTTTGCTAGAATGAAAACTAAATACAAAACAGAAGTAAGAAACTCAACAGATGCCACTGTAAACTGCCTACTGCCAGCATGCAGAGCGTGCTGACAGATGTTAAGCGTTGCCAACTTTCAAATCCAACCGCAGAGGTAAAAGATGTTGAAAAGTCCAGAAAAGCTAATGTGCGCACATATGTTTGGGCTTCCTGTTTCTCCCTCCAACAAAGATGTGAACAGACAAGGGCTTTCCTCTTCACTCGGAGCAGTTAGGAGTCCACGGAGACTTCTCTGTGAGAAAAGTATACACTTGGCCAATTTTTTGGTTTGGCCGAGCGATTCCCATTCCCCCCTTGACTTCCTTTTCTTTTTCTGTGGGAATAGTATTTAATGACTTTGCAAAGTACAACAGACATCCTGAAATTAAATTAAATATTGAAAATGATGGAGGAGTTTTTATCATTGTAAATTCTGTAGAAGAGAAGACTGTGTATTGCTGTCAAGGCCCATGATTAGCTTCTAATGGCACTCTACATGAACTCATTCATACTCTGGTCAAATTAAACATTCGTTCTAACATTGGATCTTTAAAGGTAAGTGAACACCCACTGAAAAACGTATTTTTGTCAACTTAAAGTGGCTGAATTTCTCATGTTGCTGCAGTGATGTACTGGTGCACTCCAGGACCCTGTGACATCACTGTTGGGTGTGGTTACAGGTGCAACAGAGCACATTTCTGATTGGTTGTGGTCAGAGGGGAAACAGCTGCAGACTTACTTAGTCCGGTACGACCATTAGCTTATGGCGGCTAATGTCACCTGGCTAATGCAACATCTTTACAGAGACCTGGCTCCATAGTGTCGTCCCGGATCAAGCAGGACTCCGGTGGGACAAGAGGAGGCGCACTCTGTTTATGTCAATGATGCTTGGCAGTCAAACATAGCAAATGTGATGGACAATGTTCCCTGGTGTTGAATTTGTAATGTTAAGATGCATTTCATTATTCTGCCCTGTGTTGCTTTATGGCAATGACAACATCCTTGAATCCTTAAATAATAGTAAACTTTAGAAAGTTATTGTTGTTCAACTGAAATTACAGAGCTTGCTGACTTGGTAAGATTCTTCTCTACTTTTGCTTCTGTTACACTTTGTTTGAGCATTTACCCTCCTCCCTTAACTTCAACAAACGTTACAGAGGTCCACATTAAAGCTGCATTAAGTTTTTTTATTTTTCTTTGGCCAATAAGGGTTAGTGAGACAATCTTCAAGTTGCAATTCACAACGTTAAGTTTCACTTTCACAACGTGGTCAGTGCAGTTTGGGCTGTCTGAAGCATTAGAGTGGTAGTGATAACCATCGGCTGATAACGTTCAAAATGGGCATGTGTTTCTGGTCACCTGATAAATGCAAGTACAATATTCACGTCTTTTTGCCCTGTTTTGGTCTCCACCAACTGGAACAAGATCAATTTAAAGAGCCAGGTATAGGAAGCAATACATGGCCTTAAACTGCTAAATGTTCGTTTGTGTACCTTTTAAATAAACAGCCAATCATCACCATTTTAGTGTTTCTGAGCTGTAGAAAGTAGAAAGAAAATGCAGTTATTAGCTAAATATGCACTTTGTGTGTGTTTACAGAATTGCTTATGATCACATGCTTTCAAGCATGTCTCCTGTCAGTGTGTCGGCCACCAACTTATTATTTGCTTAGTCAAACACTCGGAGGCTCTCCCACTGTTTGTTTGTCAGTATGTCCTGTCTCTGTCCACCGAGCTGTCTCCACACAACCTGCAGATGTGTCAACACACATAAACACAGTCCCAGGCGGACAGCATCACTGATGTCATTGTTGTCACGCTCTGGCGTTGTCTCTTACAGCTTTGGGATTGGCCGGAGGTCACAGCGGCCAATTTGATCTGGTCGTTTCTGACATGAAAGACTCCTCTGAGGTTACAAAGATAACAGGTCAGCCCGCCAAGGGCTGAGGTCATGGTTTGGAGAAGAAGATCCTAACATACATGTGGAGCTGATATTTTTTGCTTTCTAACGAAGCAGCTGAAAGCATTTGTTGACAAAACTCATCCAGCTCCAATTGATATTTGTTCAACAAATTATGCCAAAGTCATGCTCTGCTGCCTTCTACCGAATAAGCTCCTGGCATGCGTGTCATCATTTGACAGTTGGTGAGCTGGCCAAATAAACCTGCTCACCCTGAAATCATAAGGATACAAATTATCTTACTGATGAAAGGATAATCACAACCAGACTCAAGGGTTACTTCACACACACACACACACACACACACAAACACACACAGTTCACCTCTCTGTCCTGACGGGGGCGGCCATGAGTGGATCCTGAATCAGAAGGCCTGTGAGAAAGGAAAAGGGACTTTCTCTGTATCAGTTCTGGAGAATGTGTGCAGAATTGAGCACCAGCAGCCTTACAGTTTGATTTGAAAGGCCAGGCGTCTCTCTTGGCTGACGGCCGCTGCTCGTATCAGATTTTCTTTGTGGTTGCTTGTATCAAAATCTATTCTTGTTCTGTGTTCATTTAACCTCAATAAAAGTTTTGTCATTACTTCATTTTCACATTTGTTCCATTCTTGACTGTCACTCGTGCGCAAACCGAAGCCCTTACAGGCTACTTTTATCTCGATAGATTATGGTATTGAAACAGAAGTGAAAAAACAAGTTACGGCACATTTCATCCAATCATCGTCAGGTCCGTATCTGCTGCTTCCTGCCCTGAGCTGGGAGGCTAATCGATCAAAGGGCAGGCTAATCCCCCCTCCGTGTCCAGTTCCAGGCAGCGCAAAGCAGCCATCGTTTAGGGGGGTTTATCAAGGAAGAGATGACCTCTGACCCTGAGCTGACTGCAGGTTTCTCAGACAGGAAAAGGTCAGGGGGTCGCAACAGAAACTCATTCACACCTCGCGGCACTGCACCACAGGGGGGGAGGCAGCCTCCTGTCGGGTGTCTGCGAGCCTCCGGTAGCTAAACAGCCGCTGTGTGGGAAACCAGAGGGAGTGCGAGCAGCGGTATCATAGCAGATATCAAGTTTGTCGGGAGTCTAGACAGTGAAGTATGCGTCTTGGAGAACTCGATCTACCTTGATGTGTTATCTGCTTATGCTAATGTTTGTTGTGGACGCTGTGTAGCCAACAGAGCTTGCACAAAGTGATTTCATAAAGTAGAAATCTGACAGGACACTTCATCAAGCCAAAGAGTGCAGAGACAAGGACTAGGTGTTTAGTGATGGGACAAGGCAATTAAAAGGATAAGCACTACAACTTCCTGTTCCCCTCCTAAGTCCTCTACAGTTCAAGAGTATATGTGGTATATCTTATTTAATCAAAACCGGCTAAACTGTGACAGACACAACCATCTTATCCTGTGACGTCAGTTTTTATCTTGTCCATCACTGAAGACATTTTGTGACTGCTTTTTGTAAAAACTCTGTCTAACAATCTTGGAACTTTCCTAAAGAAGCCCTGTCCACTGCTTAAACTTTGGTCTTCCGTAAAAGCTGTTCAACTTCACGTAAAAAGCAAATAGACTGACTGAATAGCTTTTTACATCACTTATAGCAGCCAAAGCATTTTACAAGCCAAGTAAAAAACCTGCTGGTGGTGTCAGAGGAAGAGACAGGGGATCACCAAAAATCAGTCGGATTAGTCCTCCTGGGACCATGAATGCCTGCGCCAAATTGTGTGCCAATCCATACAGTACATGTCAAGATATTTTAATCTGGACCAAAGTGGTAGCCAGACGAACTGGGTTAACATGTTTATTTGTGGTATTTCTCTTTTTGTGTTTTAACTCGTAAAACATATTACAAAAAAAGGAATAGATTTCACTTACAGCATAATGTTGTATAATCCCCAAACCTACAAAAATAACTAAATTCCACATGTAACTATATTCCTAACTTCAAAAGCCACAAACACAGAGAGCTTTACCATCCGCCTCTTTCAGACTTGTATATTCCAGGACCCCCTCTCATGACAACAAGGTGAGTGAAGCGCGTCGGCCGGCCGATGCGCCACAATACATGGGCTCATAAAAGAGCTGCATTATCAGGACGGCACACTGCATGACTTTGAAAGGAAAAAGGGTAGAGGTATCAGTTGAAAAGCGCGATCAAACTTTGTCATCCAGCCAAGGCCTACGCTTCTTTGTGTGTCTAGAGTATCAAAGCGACGTAGTGTGGGCTCGTCAGAGAGCGTCGGCTTTGATCCGTTGACGGCTCGGTGTCTGCGGAGCTCAGCGGCCGACCTTTCATCTGGCCCAGAACCTGGGATCCACTCTGGCTTCAGTAATAGGATGATTAACAATAATAACCCCCCGAGAGAACGGGAGGAAGGAGGGAGGAGGGACGGGGGACAGAGACAAGCTTCTGAGTGAGGAGTACTCTGATCTGCTGTGTTTTCTGTTCCGCAGTCTCGTTTTCTCCTCTCCTCTCTGCTTACTCACCGTCACCCCACTTAAAGTTCCCTCTCTGTATTTCATCCAAACGTGACCGTTTGTGTGACACGATCTGCAAACATCGGCCCTCCCTGACACAAGAGGACCTCACTGGCTGGAACATGTCCTCTGTAGGGCCAGGAGAGCAGGCTCTGCTACTGCGCTACAGTGTTTTTATTATACCTGGAATATATACACCACTTACATATTTCTTTCTGTCTCGGGGTGTGCAGATATGGGTTGGAAAACCGATATGCGAAGCTGAGACACCACAGATCCGATCTCTCTGCAAGGAAGCGAGTAAAGACAAGCCATTCCTTTAAAAGAAGGTGACGAGTGCACAGCTGGTAAAGTTACTGAGAGGAGCGGACACTGACCCCATGAATGGTGGCAAACAAAACAGAGTCAGCAACATTTAAGTGAAAAAAGCCATGCTCTAGGGCGCATTCACAAGCAAACAGTCTTAATCAACCACTGGTGCGGTTCATTTGGGTCGTTGTGAACGCAGTTATCGTACTCTTATTTAGCATATTCCGAATGGATGTCAAACAAAGTCCAAGGCGTTTATAAAGTCAATTGAGATAAACTGGAGGCGAAGGGATTGGTGCGAAGAGTAGATCAGTGCGGAGTCAAAGTGAAAAAACTCAGGCCCTGCTCCTTCGTACACGCTCCGAACCAGACTGAACAGAAAACGGACCGAAAGTATAAAGTTTTCTGGGGCATTTCTTATTCATTATTAGAATTACTCTTTCGCAGATGAATGAAATTGTATCGAACCAGCTCTGAATGTATCGAACCATCTGAGAGGAAGACGTGCAGAGCCCATGGCATGTGATGAAAGTTCGGTTAAATCCTGCACCAATAAGTTGATTTACTCTCCGATAGCCATCTGCAAACTGATCTTAGATGTACAAACGTATTGGACATCCTGTTTATTTTCACTTGTCTGCTCCACAGGCTCAGATGGGGATCTCGAGCTGAAAACAGAAGCGGGGGGGGACACTGTACAAACACATTAGGACACCATTAAATTGAGCCTTGTTGGAAAGACACAAAGAAAGGATGTGTGAAGTGTTTCCTTGACGATCCGGATGTTGTTCATTATTATCAGAGGACATGAGAAAGCAATGAAGCCGGAAAGCTGAATCCAAAGCTGCCACTGCTCTGGATCAGTGCGCTGCGTTTTTCACTGTGTCACCACTGCATTGGGACACACGGAGGTGTTTAGGACTATTACAGTCCATGGGCCTGCGCTTGTGTTACATACTTATTTACTGCTGGGCTGCGAGGAATGAAAAGAGACCATCATTTCGGTACTAACCTCGCTTGCCCACACACCACAAGAAATGTGGGTAAATATATATCCATAAGAGCTCGTTCCTTTTAGTCTGCTAAAAGGAACGAGCTTAATGAAATAGACGCTGGAGGCCCCCCTCTACAATCAGCAAACTGAGGCCCAGGGCTCAAATTATAATCAGCCTCAGTTTACACTCTGTTTGTTGTGGGGCAATTAGGCCGTCCGAGCTCAGACAATGCGGTTATACTTTCCTGCAGCAAATGGCCTGCATCCTGTGCCCGTAACCCTGCCAGGAAAACCCTCAAATAAAAAACGGAGGGTGAGGGAGAGAGATGTGGCTTCTGTGGGTCTTGCCTAAGAACAGGCCTCAACCTGGCAGCATGTTTGTCAAATCAGATATGGCCTCATTTCCCTGGAAACCACCTCCAGCCACCCTCTCCTCATACTGCTTCAGACTGTTTTATATTCCCAACACTGTTTTTTTTTTTCCTTTATCCTTCTTCTCTTTCACCAGAGGTCTTGCTTGACTTATGCAAATTATTAGTGTGCTCTTTCCATTATTTTTTTTTCCAGGCACCGCTGATTTCCTGATTCGGAGATTACAAGTAAAGGATGAGAGGGCTCAGTGTAATGAGCTGTCACATTAATGCAGAAATGAAACTCTGCAGCCCAAAAAAAAAAAGTAAGGACTCTTTCTTTCTTCCTTTCTTATAACAAACGTGGTGTCATCCCGGGCTGGAATTTATGGGATGTTTTCTCTTGTTGTTCCTCTAATCTTGTGAGTCTCATTCTGCAGTGATTTACTATCTCTATGATACAGCAACCTGGCAGAGGCTCAAGTCCGCTGATATGATCTGGTACGACGCACATTAGCACACAATATTTGTCAAAACATGTGGCTTTCACGCATTCTTTTCTCCTCCTCTCCCTCTCTTCCTCTTCATATCAACCCCACCTCCACCGCCACCTCCTTTCCCCTCCTCCTCCTCCTTGAATCCTCCGAGGATCACAAGCCTCCGGGACAGACACCAAACTCACGGTGAGAGACAGAAACACTTTTTATCAACGAGATCTTACAGACTGATGTCTGAGAACGTAGATGAAATAAAAATGTGGAACAAATGTGTCTAATCCTGCTGCAAGATGTGATTGCATGTTGAAGAAAACCAACATCTTCCAACAAAAAAAGTAAAATGCAGAGATATCTCTGTATCTCCAGAGGTGCTCTCACGCTACGTCCGGACTCGGCTTCTCCCAACAAACACAAAAGGATTAGACTAAGTTGCTTGAATTCTCACAGGATTAAAACATACGCTGGCTACTTGGCATTCTATTTAAGCTACCGATTAGGTAATGTGAACAGAGTGGGAGGCCTTGTTGGACATGAGGGATTGTTTGTGGGTACAGAGTCCGCAGGAAGCAAATAGGACACAACTACAGCAGCGGTGTGGACTCGAGTCAGATGTGAGGCATGAATCTGACCTGCAACCTTTGACTTTGAGACCAATGGCTTGTGATTTCACTTGAGCTTCAACGTTTCGACTTGTAATGATCTGAAAAACAAATGCAAGTTATGTTACTAAGAACTGTGCGGCAGATCCACGTGCTTCACATCAATTTCAGTTGTGTAACTGGGAGTTTACTTTTAGTTTTGAGTGTAACATAATTTAAGAGATTTGAAATTAGATTCAGAGTTCATGAAATGCTATCCAACCCCAAACCTTGTCACAGGAATAACATACAATTCATTTTACTTTTAAAAAATGGTCTTGACTTGGGACTTGATTTGGAACTTGTTGGTCTTAACTTGGACTTAAGTTAGGGGCTTCTTGGTCTTGACTTGGGACTCAACCTTGGGCTTGTTGGACTTGACTTGGGACTTGTTCTAGACTTGGACTTGACTTTTAACTTGTTGGCTTTGATTCAGAACTTGATCATGGACTTGTTGACTTGGCAACTGTTGGACTTGACATGGGACTTGGTGGGACTGGGTGGTCTTAACTTAGGACTTGACCTGGGTTTTGACTTAAGGCTTGCTAGACTTGACTTGGGACTTCAAATGAAACTTTTTGTAATACGACGACTTAAATGGACTTGATTGGATACCTGAGGCTTGTTGAGCTTGATTTGGGGCTTAATGGATTTTACTTGAAACACAACCTTAGACTTGGTGGGCTTGACGAGAGACTTCTTTGTCTTGACTTGTGGCTTGTTGTCCTTGACTTGTACTTGATTTAGAATGTGTTGGTTTTTACTTGGAACTTGTACTTGGAACTCTTTACTTAGGACTTGACCTTGGACTTGACTTGGGACTTCATAGACTTGACTTGGGACTTCATAGACTTGACTTGGGACTTGATGAGCGCTTCATAGTCAGGACATATGTAACTAATGGAACCCCAGTAAGGTGCCATCTTGGGTGTTCCCCTGGTCCCTGAGGCCTGTGGTGGCTGGGTGGGGACCCACTGTGGGACACTTGCCACGGGACACTGGGTCTTTATTTTTTCCCCTCTTACTGGCGTTAATCAGACCCACATGGAGACAATTTGGGGCCACATTTTCTCATTTATACACACATTCATACAGTATACTGCATGGCTAGGCGACTCAGGGTCACATCACAAATCCTCAGAAGGAAACAGAGCATACCACTGTAATTGCACATGGGTGGTTTTGCAAACCTATACATTTATAACCTGTATATCCAAACACCCTGGGTTTTCTTTTGATGAATATGGTTGCCTCTGCAGAAATGCATGCGTGTGCCTTTTTGCTAAAAAAAAAAACCCAACAAGTCTGTCTATACAATAACAGGCTGTGAAACAGGATACAGCTCTGCGAGGCCACAGGTCCCCACTAGGAAGAAGGTTGATTTATGAAAGAGGGGCGAGTGACTTCCACTTGTGGAAAATATCCTTATTTTCTGTCTTGTTTGCTGGACAAAGAGTCACTGTGCCATGTGATGTGTTCTAGCTGTGAGCTTGGAAAAATGGCACTCTAATAAAGCTCTCATGGCAGACAGCGATTTGATTGAATTAAATTAAAAATCTATCGCACAGTCGTCTCACTGCCCATTCATAAAAATAATTCTGTGGATTGCTGTGCTCATTTGTTTTATTCATGAAGATGAATAGTCCTGCCTGGAAATGGTTCCACTCCAGTGTGTGTGTGTGTGTGTGTGTGTGTGTGTGTGTGTTTTGTATCGATTGAGGGAGTTGATAAGTTCCGATAAGGACTTTCATTCAGATTTTTCCACCTAAATCCTGTTCACGGACACGTCAGTTCCCAATGTGAAAAGTGATACGTTTACCTCATCATTCCGTTCTCAAGTCGCACACAACACAGTAACTTGAGTACACTATCAATCCCCGTTTTCCCCATCCGCGTAACAATAACAAGCTCACGCCAACGTTCAACACTTCTCAATATCCCCATGGTTGTGGCTTTTTTTTTTCTCCCTCTCCTCCAGCGCAGATCCCACACTCTCATTACAGAAGCAGGGGCCAGAGTCTCCCATTATCCAAGTCCCCTCTTATTACCCGGCCCATTATTCCCACTGCGAAGACGGAGTGAGACAGGAAATGAAATAAACGCGGTGCAGTGGTTCCGAAAATGAATGGCTTCTGATTGAGGCCGCCGCTCTCTCGTTGTTTATGGCGCCCGTCCACTCACTTGTCTTTTCCATCACTCAGATGCTGCGTCAGCGCTGAGTGGACTCAGTCACACAGTGTGTTCACTGCAGTCTGGTTGCCTTTATAGATGTAATCTGCAGGAACTGAGAGGGTAATGATGCACTCAGGATATTGATAGGTGCTCGTCGTCATTACGACGATGAATATAATAATTTTCTTTGCTCTAGCCTGGATGGAGAAAAACATATTGGAAGGACAAGATTGTTGAGAAACATAAATCATGATATTAGTGTTAAGTGCAGTGCAGCTGGTTTTCCTTATTAATGCCAGCATCAAGGGATTTCATTCATGGTCTGGACAATATCTCCATATCAGACTTGTCACGACTCCAGCCAGCAGGCGCAACTAACTGCCAAGTGACTTGGACAGCCGAGACAGATTATCTCTGGTCTCTGAGGACAGGGGGGAGAACACAGCATTAACCTACAGCAGACCTTTATTGCCTAACATACTGTCAAAGGTTTTACATTACAAGATTACCTCACATACAAGGGTTGTTCACAGCAGGTTATCACAAAGTAAGGAAAGGCAGAAGAGTTTAGACAGGGCAGGTTTGTGTCAGATTCACACACGATGCCAGGACAGCTAACGCAGAGTCAAACCTGAAAGTGATAAAAGCGTCATTCCATGGTCACTGACACTGTTACAGTTGGATCAGATGTAATCCTTGAAGTCCATTGACAATTCTAATAAAGTTGTATTCAAACAAGATGGCCGCCAAAAAAAGACATTAGGCTGGTTCGAGATGAGCCAGTCCTTCGCAGAATCGATCACCGGCAATCGCCGCACAATGCATGCTGGTTAGTTTTGTGTCCTGACTTGATCCCGACTTGCTCTGACATCATGGACACGTGGTCAACGTTAACCCGATGAGATCGAGGCGGCCGCAGTTTTTGGACCCAGGCGCCGCAGTTGCTCACAACCGACTGCAAGACCCAGGCATGATGGGAAAAGCCTGGCTGTCGCCTCATCGAAGAGCTGATTGGCTCTTAGATTTTACAATAAACACCACGTTTTGTAGAAGATCCTGTTTTTCTGTGTAGTTGTTATATTCAATGCTCGATTGTTGGATGTTAGTCTCATGTTGTGCGACGAAGGTGTAATCTAAAACATATGTTGTGTGATAATAATAAAGCTTATTTATACAACACATGAAAACTGTTTGACTTGACCGCAGTTTTTTGTCACAGCCCCCTGCTGCTGCCACCTGTTTTCATCTACTTTCCAGGCGAGGCGCAGCTCATCTTGAACAAGCCTATTGATTTACGGTATGTGCACACGAATGAGAGCCAAATATTCCTTTACAGCTACAAAATTGTTTTTCTGGTTCATTTTTCAACACACTGCTTCAATTTGGTCTCCATTGCTTTAGGATGCTGCTGGTGCTGATAACCAAATATGAGTTTAATCGACAAAGAAAACTGTCAGATAATATGATAATAACAGTTCCAGTGATGTGTATTAGTGTGCAGTGAAATGTAACTTGAATGTTTAACTTCCATTTAAAGAAAAATCTCAGCGTAATTGGCTCTGATTTCAAATTTAGAATTAAAGAGCATTTAATCCAAAAGTAAACGGTTCCTTGTGCTTTTCTTGGATTGGCCAGCACAGCTTGAATAAGTGCTCCTGATTACCGGTAATGAGTTTGGGATACGCTTTCCAAAAAATCGTCGGACAAAATGTATCACATCACAAGCTAATGCGGAGCGATGGCTCAGCAGGGTGATTACGCAAGAAAAATCATTGGTTAAACAACTGAACCTTGTAAACTGAGGCCTCGTTCTCTCCAGCTCCCTCACTCCCTCTAACCCCATCGCTAATGAAAATATCCCCTAACCATCACCACCTCTCACCCCCCCCCCCCCCCCCCCCCCCCCCCCCACTGGAAACCAAATGACAGCATCACACTCGGCATTCCCGTCCAGTGAAGTCCTTGGCTCCCGTTTCCCGTTGGTAGAATATTGTGGGCACAGCTGCTCTCAAGTCTTGTTTAAGCCTCAAGCATGCGACGGACAAATGTTGCTCTTTGCTCCTGTAACCTGTAAAGATAAAAGGGGATTTTTTTTTTTTTTGCGTGGGTCAATAGTAGCCTGGTTCTTCTTCCTTTCCCCTGTTCCTCTATTTACTAATGCGTCAAATGAACTTTCAGGCTCCAAAGGTGGTCCGTCTCGGTTAACAAATTCGCAAGGAAGTGCGCTGCTTTTACCTTCCACCCGGATCTAGTGTACCCTTGACAACATATCCAGTTGCCAGGGAAATGCGATATCTAAACAATCGGGAGCGGGAGGGTGTAGTGTTGGCTCAGGTTATTGCTGATGTTTTAAATTAGCCAACACAAGCCCCGGTCTGTCCTGGCTGAGGGATACGCAGCAGCCTATCAGCAGGAGAGTGATCCACTGCCTGACAACTGAACGGGCTGTTAATAGTGCACAGCATCACCCAAAAGAGACCAGCACTTCCTGTCCCACACAGGCACTTTGGAAATTAATATATATTGGTGGTAGCCAGAGCATTTGTTACACCATAAGCTGTGTGGTGTTATCATGAGTCTTCATGATAAAGTCCACCATCAGCCTTTCCACCTGTCCTGTCCCCTCTGTCTCTGTAATGGGAGTATCATACTTTATAAGAAATAAGAAAACAGGATACTGTAACAAAGAAGAGGTCAAAACAACATTTGTTTTCTTCTTATTTTGTTGGTAAATTACACGATCAGTCACTTTAGCTGTATTTGTTCAGCTTTGTTGTCCTTGTTCCTAGGTTTGATTATATTTCTGTGTGAGAACATACAGAGATGATAAAGAAATACAAAATTCAAACTCCTTGTATTGACACATGTACAATCAATGGATTTGGGGGGTTACCTGGACTTGGAACCAGAGTTGGGTTTTTCATTGGTTCAGTCTTTTTTTGTCCATATTTCAATGTCAGCGTAATTGGAATAACGTGTGATATTGTTTCCCAGAGATACATATCGTTCATAGGGTTTAATTGAACTACCTTTGGTTTGTCTGCTTCTCGTCGAAAAGCCAGCGGTAGAGAAGCTCCTCAGTTCAGTTCATGGTTGGAGTTGAGTGGTCAGTCGGTCCAGTTACGGTGCAGACCTGCTGGTAGCAGCATGTGCTGTAGCTGCACGCTACTGTGGGCGTGGCCTAGATGTTCTTTTCTCGACTGATGAGGTTCTTTTTGAAAATTTTTTAGAAGGTTCCTTTTATAACTACGAATAAAACACAGACCGGGTGAAGATCCGGCCTCTTCTTCTTCCTCCTTCTTCCGCGCTTTCTCCCGCCACCACTCGGCCAGTCCTTTCCACTTTCCAAATGTGAAAAATCCCGGGATGCCTTTAAATATCACGGGAAGTTTTTTGGCTCAGGAAATGCTGTTGTTAGCCACAAGCTCTGGATTTCTTTGCCTTAGCAATCACAAAGACGCTGTTGGGGCGCCGTGTTTGCTTTGGCTCGGGCGCAGGCAGCAAACACATAGTGTGAAAGGCAGCGCAGCGAATCACACACACACACACACAGATGGTGAGCCGTGTCTTTCAGTGGTACAATGGCTTCGGTAAATCTCAGGACTGCTGTTTGTTTGGCGCACCTGGCGGGGACGGCCAGTCAAAGTACGCGCCGAGCTGTCAGCCGGCTCGGGCATATTCTGGCTGGATGACCACACAAAAGAAGCAGTTGGTGTGTTTTGGGGCAAGTTTGCCCCTTTTAAGTGTTTGTGAGGGGAAATAGGATGTGCTTTAACGATGTTCTTATTTTTAAATATATAAATAAACCCCATTTACGAGATCGGGGAAATAGGCAATGGAAACTCAAGCAGAAAACAGAAGCTCTTTAGTAGCTGCTCCCCCGCACACACATATGCACATGCGTAAGCGATCACTTCGCCCGCAAACGGTAAACACACTTGGGATCAGATGCGTGCAGCCGCTAAGACACACATAGGAAGAAAATTGACATGAAAGGAACCCCGGTCACTTCACCACAAACACACAAACTACATTAAAGAAGCGAAGCAGAGACAATGGTGGGTGAGTCTCCTGCCCCGGTCCAGTGAGTGACACACAGGGCTATAATTCCCCACATTTTCTGAGAGGCTTTCCAAACCATGCTGACGTCTCCAGGACTGGAACGAGACGGGCAATGGCCGGTGTTTACAACCACAAACTTCCCTCATTACTATTGGACTGACTCTATAAGTAGCACAGGAGTAACTGAGGGGACGAGGCAGCCTCAACCACCCTTTCCACGGAGACAAACGGGGAAAGAGAGAGAAGAGGGGGGCACTGTGTTAGAACAACTGCACTTATGCTGAGCCTCTACCTCCTCCTCCTTTTCCCCCCCACCCCAGCGGACACTGGTGCCAAACTGCCGGGTCGCGGTGGCGAGGGCGCATGTGGTGTATGTCTGCGCGCCTGTGCCTGTGCATGAAGACGCAGAGCCAGGGCATACCTTCGGGGCCATTAGTTCAGTTCCACGTAGGCCTCAGTGGAACACAGCATTAATTGGACACAGTAGCTGCGAGAGATCACAGCAGCCCCGCACAATTTGTGAAATGAGTAAATTGCCGTGTCTTGTCAGTCCTGGGCTCGTCTTTGCTGTGGAAGCTGCATTTATAAGAGGAAAGGGGAGGGGTAATGTCTAGCATGTGAGCTGGAATAGGCCACTTGTAGGAGAAAGAGAGAAGAAGAGAAGAACACACAGTTAGAGACAAACAAACTTGCAGACCTTGCAAGCAATTGCAAAGATGGGGGAGCTGTAGGCTACTGGCTATCTTTTGACGTTCAAGTTGCATATTGTGATATTTACTTGAAATTACATAAAATATAGCCAAGAGCATTCGTGGCTATACCCACGAAAAGTAATGCGGCGTACTTCGTAGGTATCCCACAAAGTGAAGCTTAAGTGGAAGTTCAGTCAGGAAGACTATCTTTATACTCCTTTTCATTCATAATCTCTCAGTCTCCCTCTCTCCCTGTGATTACTCTATCAGCTGATTGGGATCGTTCACTTTAAAGTAACCAAACAGATTCTGCACAGTTTCCTTAAAACCTCTTAAGCTCGGGCCCTATTTGTAGGCCTCTGCTCGAAAATTGCATATCCATACTAAGGAGACCACAGTTCTGTAACTACAAGGTCTATTTTAATAATTTTTGATGCTATAATCAGATAACACTTGTGAGATTTATTCAGATGGGTAAATATTGTGTATATGTTGCTGGTTAATATAGTGCATGAAGATATTACACAGCTCAAATTGAAAAGAATCAGGTTCGCCTGAAAAGAAAGCACTTTTATTGATATTATGTTTTTGAAATAATACAGCTGGCTGCCTCAAAACTCTCCCAAATCATAGCACAACCGATCAGTAGTTGCTGAATAAAGGTTGGCTGGGATAAAGTGAAGAATAAGAGGCTTTAGTACAGAGAGGTCACGCGAGGTCATCATTTTCGAACCAGCTGTTGCAGCTCTTACATTGTACTTTTATATACTATATAACTATATATTTCACTTTTTTCATCACTCATATTATTCAATACATCCAAATACAGCCGTTAGAAATCATTTTGACAGCAAGGGTGCTCTCAGAGCATGTTTCTGGCTGTCATCCATAGGACTTTCTCAGTTGCTTTGTGTCTATGGGGCTGTAGCTCAGCCTATCATCGGTCGATTTCAGTCAATGAGCCCGCCTTCGAAGCCTCAGAGTCTCAGGAATGCTGGCTTCGAAGCGGGTGTTGATTGACAGAAGTTTCAGCGAGTGAAGTTGCAAGAAGTGCCGCGTCTCCCCGTGCGTAAATTTCCGTTCGCCGGAAGTCTGACTGCTCTTATACTGGAAACAGCTCGGCAGTAAACAGGATGCAGTTGCCAACACTGATGGTAGCTTTGAACCGGATAATCTTCGACGTTGTTGTACTCATTTTTCATAAAACGTGAGCAAAAACCAACGATTATTTTTGGCTAAGGGCAGTGCCATGGTACAGTTGTCCACTCACAGCTTTCTACTGGTTCCACGGAGAGAAAAACCGCAAGTATTTATGCGTTCGGCGACAAATGCTATTGCTAAAAAATACATTGCTTAGCTCTGTAGCCGCTAGCTTCCGGGTGAAAATATTGATTTACAGTACACATAACGGTGATTTCTGCCCAGGATTTCGTGAGTTTATGCCACATTTTCTAGATGCTTATATTAGCAGTCTATAGTTGTGTTTGGAGTGTGTAAAAAGTCACTTATATGATAGTGTTGCCCATATGTTGCTGTTTAATCCGGTAAAACAATTGTACAAATCCACAATATTACCGAAGAATAAGGCAATTTTCCGAACAATATTTTCAGGGGTGCTGAGCCCAAGAGCCCCCAAATTCGGGGGCGTCGTGCTTAAGAGGTTTTAAGCCAATCATATCGTTGCAAACTTTAAAAAGTGTTCTCCTCTCTGCTGTTGTCAGTTGTCATTTCAGCTCAAAGCGGATGCGACCTTCCTCCACCCCAGTCACCTCCAGTCGGCATCACAGTCATGCTCCTCATTCATCAGTGGATTGCAGCAACTCCCTTCATCACCACCGCCACCAGTGTCTGAACTCCAGAGGGATTAGGCTTTATCTGACCTCAGCATCCCTACCCTCGGTTATATTACTTCAGGATGGAGTCCAATTGCCAAAGACGTTGCACTATTCATATTTTATGCATGTATAATAAATGATTGTTAAATTCAAATTAAGTCTCTGATTTTGTATGTTAGCTATACGTAATCATGAACGAGGAAGTATAATAACTGCAAAAGCCGACCCAGGGTGGGCGGGGCAAACAGCGATCTTTCGGCCGGGAGACCGCTGTCCATTTCCCGTGTGAGATGAGAAGTCAAAGTTGATGATCTTGTCACGTAACTTGCTTACTTCAAGAGTGTCATTTCAGCTCCACCAATCAGTCGTTCCTCGCCAATTGCGGTGCTTTCAAAGGGAGCGACAGGAATAAATGGAAACAGAGAATCTGATTAAAGTTCAGCTCCAAACCGGTGCCCTAAAGTAATGCTACGTTGCTCGCGGCCAGTCATGGACATACTTTTAGAAGGAATATTGTGACGTCCTTTTCGACCAATTTTGACCGCCATTATACAAACGTAATTGTTTACAACAACAAAATTCTCATAGCACCTTTAATTTCTCGTGGGAAATAGCTCACAAAAGTACATTTTCATGGGGGGAAATGGGATCTTTCATGTATGAAAACCAGCAAATGTGCTTCGGATGCATATGTGGATTTTCTAGTATTTTTGCACAGTATTTCACAAACACTGTATTCAGTTCCCACAAACTCGTTTTTTTTCTGAGATCACTGCAGGAACCATAACGCCGTTTGACCAAATTAGATTTCCTGTGTCCAAAAACCACAAAGTGCTGAAACTGTACCCATGTGAGCGCTGCACACAGTTTGTATAAACTATGTATGCTTTTAAAATGTCTGGCTGCAGCGCTGAAATGACTTCGCTTCTTTTTCTTTTTTCTACTCCAAACAATGGCTGAAATAGAAAAGTGTTATCCGCATTAAACAGAGTTTTTCCATCATAAAGAAAAAGTCTTTGTTTTCCACGGCTCCTGTGGTGAGCGCGGAGGCCTGGTCCTCTGAAGATGAATGAGTCAGTGCATTGATAGCAACTGGCATTGAAACGCTACAGCTCTCTGGAGCTCTCCTATCCGTCCGCCCGTCCATCCTACTTCCTCCCCGTCCGTCCCACACAGACGCTCATCAGGCAAGCGGATGAGCGCGAAAGCCTCCCTTAAATCCTCACAGAGGAACTATCTCCTCCCTCCCTCGGTAATGTGTGTGCGTGTGTTCCTGACTCTCTGTGGCCCGGGGAAGGCTTCCTGGAGCTCTGCCTGGACATTTGTGATTCATCAGTGTGTTTGGTTGTGGCCTTTGTTCTTGACGGCGCTGGTAGAGAAGGGTCCAGTAAAACACTGATGACGCATCGCTGTACTCTGGGCGTTCAACCCCAAAAACGCAACTACTCACCTCCCCCATTCCACAGCACTCGCTGGCCGCCCCCAAAAACAAAAGCTCCGCTGGGCCTCTGCTTCCTTGTGGCCTCCTCAAACGCCGCACCTTCCAACCCGCACAAACAAACAAACACTCAATCCCACATATCCGCGAACAAAAAAAGCCTCAACGGGTCCGAGCGAAAGGAAGCACTATTTAATTTCGCATTTTAACAAATCCCAGTTCCATTTCCCTTCAGCTGGATCGGTCAACCTCCTCATCACCCCCTCTCCTCTCCTCCGTCATCACCACCTCTGGTTTGATTTTCCGTCATTACCTCTTCACTCAGTAAATAAAGCCTGGAGTAGTTGGGAGTATGCAGCCAAAATAGCCCTGATGGGTTTTGTGTACCCGCATGTGTGTGTGCTCCCTGGTGAGTGTGTTGTACAGCCGAGGGTCGTTTGGTCAGCATCAACACTGGCGAGCGTGTGTGGCGTATTCCACCACGTCTGACGGAGGTGTAGCAGAACGGCTCGCCGCCCATCGGTCATTGTGAATCCACAGTACGGCTTCCTCCTGGACTGGAGGAAAGGCGTGGTATCGAGCTGACTCATTCGGGTCACTGTGCGTGTTTTTTTGCTAAATGAATAACTCAACAAAAAAAACAACAATGAATGAAAAACAAAAATGTAAAACCAGGCACAACTGTGATTTTAAGCAGCAGACCAGAATGCATTGCGCAGGGTGTGATATGTGAGGTGTGGAAGTTTCTTCTCACCTCTGCATAAAGTTGAATAAGATCATCTCCTCAGCAGGGCCTCCAGCAAAGACACTGAATACATGTCTCTCATTCATTGCAGCATTCAATTCTATGTAAATCCATAAAATAAAATACTTCATAGTACAGTTATAAGTTCAATATTGACTAACTCTGACAACAGTGTGTCAGAAAGGCAACAATCTTCCTCCCCACCTCCTGCAATTTGTATTTTTAACAGTGAATATAAGTAAGCACATAGCAAGATGCAATGTGTGTTGTACAAAGTCTGAACGTATCAACGCAAACATCTGTGTGAGTGCGAGTTGGTTAAAATTTGATAAAATCAGTACTTAACCTCCAGGCACTACTTATTATCATACTACACATTGTTGCTGCAGTGCTTATACAAGAATTCCACATTGTTTTATACTAACAGGATATGATCTGACACGTGTGCCTTTGGCCATCAATCAAACTGTGACTGCGTCCTGCTTATTCAACTACACACAAAAAAAAGAGAAAAAGGTTTTTATGAAGATTTAACACTTATTTTTGTTAGTTCGCCCAGATCTTTCTGTAGCTGTCTCACCACCACCCGTAATTTATTTTAATCTTTTGCAGCTGTGAACACTTCCATTCCCTTTGTGCAATTCATTGTTGGACAAAAGTATACAACAGCAGATTTCAAAAACATGTTTTTTTGGTGTGCATACCGACTTTTGGGGTTTACTTAGTGTTGTTTTTACTGTTATAATGCTATATGTTTTCCCCTGTGTGAATATATATGCTTAAAACCTGTTAGAATTAGTGTGTAGTGTGGAATCGGAACAATTTCCACATGTATGGAAGGAAAAAGACCCAGAAGTATTTTCTGCAGAGACAATGTCTGCTTGGATGGGCATGAAACTTAATCATCAGGAAAAAAGGAAAAAAAAGATGATCAACCGTGTGAGAAAACATCTGCTTCTTGGATTAAAAAAAGGTACCAGCTTTTGTCCGTGAAATAGTAAAGATTGATGGCAATAAGAATGTACTGTACATGAAGGAGTCTCCATTCGTGACACGAATCCATTAAAATAACTTGTGCTTGGAACTGGATATATACTACCAAATATAAACATACGTTTTTGAAGTTGGTTTATGGTAATTAACCACAGTCAATGTATTATAACCATTAACCATTAGATATTTTAGAAGAAATCTATAGTATTAAAAGGTGCAATGTGTAATACCTGGCCACATGCTCCACACAAATAGGGGGCAGCATTTCACCTCTACTACATGCAACCTAAATTTACAGTCATCAGTTATAAGTATTTATTAAAAAATAAAAAAAATACTGGTACTGGGGTTTTCCCTGGCTGAATAGAGGTTTCTATAGCTAACTTCTCACTAAAAGTCCCTCTTCCGAAGCCGCAGCCCACCCAGCAAAGTAGTCTCCTGGTGGCAGAGAGGCCGAAATGAAAATACAAGTAGTTTTCTCATTTCTGCCACTTTAGATTTAATCCAGTAAGCAAACTGTGAAACTGTACACGCTCCCTGTACCTTCAACGTGATTGACGAGCCCTCCGGGGCAGCTTCTTTGTCCTCTCATGTTGGACAGACTGCACGCTACAGTGACTCATTATCGTCTCTTGAGGTACAAGTGGTATTACAGGACAGGATGGGTCGGCTAGCTGGTTAGCATGCTCATTTCAATAGAAATCTCTGCAACACCATACATAGACGCCTTTGATACCGTAACCTAGTACATTTCTTTAATGTTTTAAACTAAAATTCTTGGCACATCTTACACATTATATGTTTACATTTTTTCGTTTACATCATATGTTCATATCTGTAAAGTATTTCTGTGGCAGCAATGTAACATTGGAATGATATGCTGCAGAATGTTTGGTATGAAACTTATTTCCTTAACTGATAATGATGTCAGTGTTGTGGTGTCTTTTTCTGTCTCAGGAAATGAGGTTTTGAATTGACCAAACACTTCCTTTGCCATAAAGGCTTTCTCTGAGACAAAGTATTTACTTGGCTGAGGCTCTTTAGGGGCCTCTGTCTCTCTCTGCCACCCTCGTGTAGGTCTCTCTGTTTAGAGAAGGAAACTTGTGGATCATGTAACTCACTTCAAACTGATTTGGGTCAAGCCATGTGACAGGGAAATTGATTTTTTTCTTGTTTTTCTTTCAGAATGGGTCCTACACATAGCGTTACATGGGGTTGTGTGGCAGAACGGATGACCTTTTAGGATTTTCCTTTAAAAAAAAAATCAAGATTCTTCCAATAACACGGGACAGCTACGGTTCACAAGTTTTGAGTCTCATATGTGGAACTGCATTACTGGTCGACCAGTATTTGGTGACTAAGTGGGCTTGACACGATCCACTTGTATTTATTGTGGGAAAACATTTCTCTTTGGAAATGTTACCAGACAAAATAGAGTTGCTGCAGAAGACATGTTATATGGCTGGAGATATATGAATGGAAGACATTGTTAATATATGAATGGAAGACATTGGCATTTTGTCAGATATGCACATTTTGTTGAATTTCCAAAACCAGAAAAAAGGATTTTAACACTTAGGAGTATGTTTTCTGCTAATATTTATATCAGTAACTTAATAATAATTAAACATTTCATATAATTTTCAAATTAATTCAATAACTTTTGACATTTGTTTGAAATAATCAGACAGTATAGCTGAAGAGGGAGTACCTTCAGAAAGGTTGGTTTATTTTTAACTGGTTACTTTTTTTACTAGTAGCAGAAACCCTGTAAAATGATTTTTGTTATGTATGATATTATGCTAAAAGAGGGAGGCTAGAGCAACATGGTGAAATAAACACAGGACTTTAACACAGGGGACCGGCGTTCATGACCCGTGTGAAACTAAATGCTTTTGGAGGGTTTTTGTGATGTTAGTTAGTCGGTCGTCAGTGCACAAAGGTCCAACAACACCATTTGAGGTCCATTGTAGTCACTGTGTACCTTTCCGTGTGAACTCTTCTCGTTCCAAAGAGTGAAAGTTCAAACATTTACAGTTCAAGTCCATTACACGCTATCTAGCTCCGTGAGAAGCCTCGGGCAAGGCCTCGCTCATCCCCGTCCCTGGCAAAGACACACCTTTGTCTCATAATTGAATGCGAGACAATAGGCAGGGTTATTATCTCAATTTTACTCTCTAAGCCCCCCCAGACACACACACACTCCCTTCTCACTGCAAACTTCACAGAAGTCCCTTAGTCATAATTGTCCTCTGCCAACAGAGCGGGGGATTTTTCCCTCTCCATCTCACAAAGGCGTCCCGTCACTCAGGTTTGCCACTTATCAAATCAAACATGGCACATAAAATGGGCGTCTTTGTCGGCGGGCTATGTGTGTGGGAGAGGAGGGGGGAGGCAGGGGAGGGCAATAGACGGTTATTCCTGTCGCTGTAGGGTGAGGAGGTGTAGGGGAAGTAGGCTTTTTCTAAAAGAACATTGGACTAACAACAAGGACGATTCACCACACTTATGTGTCTGGTTTCTTCACACAGCGCTGTCAAGACTGATGGCATCCGCTCTTGACCGTGACTAAGACACAGCAAAAATCTCAACCACCCATACAAACAGTGTTCTTTGCTATCTACCCTCCAATTGCCTAATACATTTGTTTAATTACCAATTAAGCAGGAAATCTTTCCATTTGGTGATGAAAACTGAAGGACTTGTAGTTGAACCAATCAGAAAAAGGAGGAGAAAAAAACATGTGAATTACCAAATAAAGACCAAGAAGGGGAAAGTGAGGCTCCCACTGATGACCTTTCTGAACCGCGCAATGTGGAAAAGTTCACGGAGAGGGAAAAAAACCTCTGACGTACAGTAAATCTAGTTTAAGGAGCCCCTCTCTTACTTTTACATGCCGGCCCCTGTCAGGCCGTGGACTGGCAGGGGATGAAGGGCTGTGGGCAGGGGAGGGGCGGTGGGAGGGAGTTTGAGGCAGGGCCGGAAGAACGACGTTTCTGAGGTTTGCAGAGGCCGTGTTTGTCCAAAGTTCCTGCCCATTTCCAACAGGTTCAGCCGCAGTTCACGGAACAGAGCGCCTCCATTTACAGCTCTCCTTTGACAAACCCGCGCTTTATACATCGGGCAGGCAGAGAGAGAGAGGGAGCAGGATGAATTCACAAAATACATCTTCCTTAGATTGTTTCAGGGCCATTGAGAAAGTCAGATCCCACATTTTTCTTTCAGAGGAGACATACATTCATCAGGTAACTTCAAATGAATGCCGAATGCCGCTCGAGTGTCCGCTACCTCCAAGTGGCCAAAACATTCTTCTCTTTCTCCCCGTCTTAGTTGTTACTTCAAGTTTGTGATAAAAAACTACATTTATCTGGTTTTACATCAGCATACAGAATATGTACATGTGCTATAAGCGTATGTACAGTTTGGTGGGGTAATAAAGCCCAGTCTAGCAGATACCCAGGCCCAGGCGCTTCTCATCTTGATTGATACATTCTGCTGAGTTATGCCTTTAATTAAAGCCTGGCCATTGGCTACAGAGGTTAGTCCGGTGTGTGTTAATGTGGCGCTGCAGCCCACGATCCATCAGGAAGGGGGGGGGGGTGTTGCATACATCATGAGAGAGACAGAAGGACCAGAGGTAGGTAAGAAGACAGAGAGAGGTAGACGGACCGAGACACAGACGTAGTAACGGAGAGAAGAAGAAGAGCGAGAGGGGGGGCACTGCCTGGGTTTATGACCAGGGCGGGCAAAGGGGAGCAGAGGTAGGCGGGGGAGAGACATGGATCACAGGCACTGACGCCTTCAGACAACAATGGACTGTTTCCCCTGTAATCCTGCGATTCATCGGGCTCAATGGAAGACACTTGATAGCAGATGATAATGAAACTTCAACCCCAGACAGCCTGGCTGCCAGGGGCTTTTTCCTCACCGGGCCAACAGCTCCTTAATGCGCGCGCTGTCTGAGCGGACTCTTCACCTCCCATTTGCAATCACTAACGCGGGGCGATTCTGTCCCGGCGATGAGCTCACTCGGCCCTTAGGGAGTCATTTCTACATCTACTGGTATCGCCTCATTTCAGAAGTGAAGGTGTGTTTGACTCAATGTGCTTAATGTTTGCTACCTGGTTCAGGCTCTGTTGGGTTTGGGTCAATGTGAAGCTGTTTTAAAAAAAAAAAAAAAATGTCAAGCCTAAATACCGATGTAACTCAGCAGACGGTGCTTTCAGTCCAAAGCAGCAAACCACTGTGAAACTGCACCTGTGAGAATGCATCTGTCTGAAGAGGAGAACTGGGCACATCAGGCTTTTATTGCAACATTACTAAAGCACCTAGACCGAAACATAGTGTTGTGCAGGTTTTGGGTTTCAGTTTTGGCAGCACCAGTTGGGGAGTTTCTAGGGCTGTCACTTTTTATTTGAAATTCAAACTACCCTTCGAAACCTTGTTCGTGCAACAGCCCAAGTCATCTACTCCCACACATAAAATGCACTCTTCATCTGACCCATAGCATAACCTCAGTATACTAGGCATTGCTTGAAAAATGATGTTACCAGTTCCAAAACCAGTACTGTAGTACAATAGTGATACCGATACCAGTAGAGTACTTCATTTGATACTTTTTCTTTTTATATTCAATACACATCCAGGCTGCAACCTCTGGGTCTAAATAGTTCAGTCAATGAGGAAGAGCCTTAAAATTGCATTCTTTATAATGGCCATCAAAAAGAAGTCTGATTGTATAGGAGTCTATGAGAAAATGATTACTTCTCACTTGATTTATTACCTCACTGTAAACATGAGTTTATGGTCTCAATCGCTAGTGTCAAGTCTTCTTCAATACAGCATGATGTTCATTTGGTAAATTATGGTCCAATTACAGTCAAATAGACCATAAAGCAGAGTATGCTTTAGCACGTGGCTACCTTGTGTTTGACAAGTCGCTACCATGGCGCTGTCCAGTCCATGAGTTGTCTGTGTTTTCTTCTTAAAACTTCAACCCTTTCACAGTGTTTTCAGTTCATGAACGTTAATTGACTAATTGTCTTTTTCAGTGGTTGTATGTAGCTCCACTCACTCAGGTCACTTGTGGTTCTAAAGACGGCCACTTCTCATATTCAGTCGATGTATCCATAATGTGAATGGAAGCATTCATTTGCGTAAAATGCTACGACCATTGCATTAATTTCTATCAGATGTCACAGGAGTGGCAAGCTAACGTTAGCTGCGTTATATTAACATTAGCTGCTCAAATGGGGCAGTGGTGGCACCGTGAATGAATGTGACATCAATCCGACAACATGTTTTAGCAAAGGCTACGTGGTTTGTATGCAAATCAATTCGTAGAAATTATTATGGATTTTTTTAAATAAATGACAGCCAGAGGCATTGTTCTGGCATTGAGTTTCATTCCCATGTAAACCTCTGGCTTGAACTAATGAAGGTGTTTTGCAGATGTTTACATGTTCACACAGTGTTGTTAACTTCAAATTTAACAGTGGCTGTAATACTTTGTGAAAACCTGTCGTCACCAACACATATGACAAACTGAATCATGCCATTTTTCCTTGCTGCAGCTTTCATGCTTGGCGTCGTGTAAACCCATAAAGTTGCTTTTACACAAAATAAATGTGAGCCAAATTATAGAAACAACAACAGCCACAGGTAGTTAATACAATGAGAAAGCTTACTGCTGTTAAGTCATCAGTTCTTTAACATCAGTAGGGGGAAAAGAGGGGAGCACAGCGAGGGGTCGACTCCTTACAACCCCCCCACCCGATGTGTGTGGCGGCACTAATGCGGAGTGAGGCGTCCAAGTTTCGCTACATTCTGCACAAGGGAGACGCGAGGGTTTTGCCAGAGTCTTTTCACGGTGAGAGAGCGTTCCAGTCCAATGAAAGTAATATGTTGTAGGCGGTGAAGGGGGGCGGGGGGAGCAGGGAGGGGGGGAATATAAATCCACTGTTGTTTCACCTCCTTCAGGGAAAATCCATTGTTTTCCTCTGGTGCCTGGCTGGATGGTGAAACTGACACACACACACATCCACGCATGCATGCAAACACACACACACATGCACACAGAGACACCCACATACAATGCTACACACACAAGTTCGTACAAGTCTTAAATACATACTGTACATGCTCGCACTAAAAACACAAATATACACACTCGGAGCTAAAGTGCAGCCCAGTAAGAGAGTGTGGTGCCGTGATGAGAGGTTTGGCTGAGGCTTCACAGAGGCCCTGGTTAGATCTGGTCCAGTCCTGAGGCACAAACCCTCCTCTAAATGTCTCAGCAGCCTTGTCATCAGACTCTCCGAGCGCCGCACTGTAATAAGGCCCTACGGCGTCCCTCCCTTCCATCCAGTGTGCCGCCACCACTCCCAGGTCAATACGCACTGATGCTGGTGGTGCCGAGGAAAAGCTGGATGTGCGGTTGGTGTGTGAGTGTGTGTGTGTGTGTGTGTGTTTGTGAGAGAATTGGGTCGAAGCCTCCACATCATCAGCCTTCCACACCCTATCCCGGACTCTGTTTCACTTCTCCACTCTTTTACTTTGAATGGAAAGCAGAGGAAGCAGCTGAATGAACAATGACAGTATACAGTAGTTGTTTTTTTTAAATAGCTCTTAAATCGACAGGAGACATAATAGTAATACATTTTTGCGTTGTTAGGCAATTTGACAGTTTCCATTTTAAATGGACTAAAGGGGACTTGGGGATTGTTTTTTTCCCCCACTGTGCGGCCCACTCATTTTTCATTGTTCCTTGGTAATAACTCTGGTTTAGTATCTTTAGTTCCTATTCAAACTTCATTCAAACATGCCCCATAAATCCAACTCATTATTACAATTCTCAAGTATGTATTGTGGGTGTGGTGTCAGAAGCGGAGGGACACAAAGTCTGGGGTTCTTCAACCAGAATAAAACCTGTTTAAGCATTTATGCATACATATATATTAACATAGACAATAACATGTTATGATGTAACTGGTTTCCATGCCTTTCATAAGACTAACAAAAGAGTTGCAGCCCACAGTTCTGTATTATTATTGCACTAAGCCTGTAAATTATAGAGTCTAATTGATGGGACGGTGTATTTTCATGTCTAACTCACACACAGACAAAAGTTATAAAAAGTAGAGTGTCTTTGACTAGAAAAATATAAATAACATTTAAAGTTATAATTTCGTGAAATCAAACTCCAATCTTTATAGCATTTATGGGTGGCACTTTTTTTCTGCAACACTCATTCAATGTATTTAGATTCTGTAATTACCCCCTCTATATGGCAGTTTGCGCTGTTAGTGGCTGAGTCTGCCATTCTTGTGCAGGATTCTAATTGCTTTCACATGAGGTAATTTACAAAGAAATGATGCATGCATATAATCCAGCGTTACTGTGTGCAATTTTATTTAATTGTATTCAAAAACATGCATGAGGAGAGTAAGTCATGGATTAAAAAAAGTATAATTTTGAAAAGCAAGGGGGGAGATGTACTCCCAGCAGGTATTCTGTCCCTCCGACACACCCATTCATTTTATGTCTGGCAGAGAACAGATTTTGTATGTAGCAAGTTAAAGACAACAACAAAATGAGACCTGACCCTCTGTTTAAACCGTGACTGACTGTGACCCTCTGACGCAAACAAACCCGGTCACGTTGGAGGATTATCGTCTATTAAGAGTTCCTGCCCAAGTCCCTGTATTATAACAAAGCTCTTATAACAAGCGTTGCCGTTTAAAATAACATTTTGCAGAGAGTGGAGAAGGGGCCCCGGCACTGATGGTTGAGGAGGAAAAGGGTCTTCAACGATGTTAAACTTCCAATCATCAGTGATTTAACAGATGCAAACATTTTGGATGAGGTTAACAATAAGTCCTAAATTGAGGGGAGATCCTGACAAGAGTTAGAGATGCCCCCGTGTTTCACAAGTATGTAAAATTGTCTGGTTAAGCAAAGCTTGACACGTCAATGCTGGCCGCCATTTTGGCTCGCGGGGGATGCCTCGTCTCCCTGTGCTCGCTGATCTGCCCTGTGGCTTTTAATGCAACTGCCTGGTGTGCTCTGATAGAGCCGTGTCAGGGATGTTGGGTGACGGAGGTTAAAACCGCGGCATGTTTAACCGCTCTGGGGCCAAATCCTCTCTTCCTCTGGATAAGACTGGAGCGGGGAAGCCTGCCAGAGCTGTGGCTCTTCCATACAGACTTCATTCCAGTCAGAACTGGAGACGAGACCACCAATTATTTTTATTCTGGGTGATTTGGGTTTCTTGGGGTTAGAGTAGAGGAGGGGGAGGAGTTGGCTGGAAGAGCTAAATATAAATCCATGAAAGTATGCATTCTGTTTCGGTGCTGCAAGGAGATCCTTCATTATCTGTTTCTTATTCGCTATCCCTCCTAATGTCTTCTGGTTGATTATTCTCTTGTAGTCTTCAATAGCAGCACTAAAGGAATGTGAGAGATAGGTAAATCAAATAATTGTGTCTGCCTTTTTGGCCTATGAACTCAGAACTAACTGCGTTGAGGTGTCTTGTCTGGGGAGAGAATTCTTTCTGACTACAGTCCAGGTAGAAACCAGGATGTCCCTGAGAGGCCAGAGCAGCCTCAAGGCAAGGACGGGTGGACAAGAGGGAGGAAGGGAGGGCTGAGAGAGAGGTGTGTTTATAGTTGGTTTTGCGGTCAGACCGTCAGTAAACAGGAGAAGGGCCGTTCTGTCCCGTCCGCGGACGGTCCGGGGGCCTTCCTGCACTCGGTAGACCAAGAAGCAGAGGGAGACAAGGTCTCAGGAAGGGAGGGATGGAATGAGCGTGGCGCTGCCATCTGTCCACCATCACCGCTGCCAGAACTGCCCGTACCATGTTTGTCCCCCACTCGCTGTCACTCCCTGACCCAGGCTGTGTGCGACCGCCAAGTTTCCACCAAAGCAAAGACACTCCAGCTGGCACTTAAAAGCAGGAGACACATTTGCTTTCCTCATTCATCCGTGCATGAACGCAGTTAAGAAAATATAAGTCGAAGTGAGGGTGCCAATGCTGACACATGAATGAATGAATTTTAAAAATCTAAACCGCTCACTGTAAAATGTCGAGAGACTTCTCTCTAGACGTTATGCAAATGACCTCGTGCTTATGAATTCTGACAGTCGACACATGATGTAATGGCTGAAGTGGTGCCTTCATTTTTTCCATACCTACTGGAAACTGACAAGCTCGGGGGGCTTGTGGAGCAGAATATGGAGCTGGTTATTATATAATTTTGCGACAGTACTATAACGTGGTTTACATTCAAGTGTGTTCAGTATGGAATTGGAAGGGCGGAATGGAAACGGCTATAAAACGTTAGAGGAAAATCTCTGTAACATATAGTTACATGGTGTTAGACTCCTTCCATTATTCATGTGCGTTCACCCTATTGTAGGCTACACTTGCACACTTAATGCATGTTGTTGCACATCGCGTATCAAAAAATGCATAAATGCAAGACAGATTGCAATCCAACAATTCAAATTAACTTAATTTGATAGTTGATAATTGAAGTATTGAAAATGCGTCCATCTCTCCTAGACACATGTATATAGAGTTTTATGCTATACTGTAACCGCGTCAATGTGTGGTCTGTGAAAGAACCTATTGTCTTTTCCCCTGTGATCTTCACTGTCACATTAAAGCGACAGGATTAAAAAGAGCAACTTCGACACTTGTGATGTCTGTATTTATAACTGATCCCTAATCAGTGCGACCAAGTTCCGTCAACTTTATCAGCGGTCAAGAACGTCGATATTGAGCAAATTTTGTTCAGCAAATGTTTTCTACATTCTCAATGCAGCCAAAAAAAACCTAGATTCTTGTGTTCTCAAAACTTTGATGTAATCCCATGCATAGTGCCTTTGCATAATAAAATAAAAGCAGGTTTACTTAGTTTATAGGTTTGCTTACGCAGCAAAAGTACTTGATTAGGCTCAGGAAAAGATTGGAGGCTGGGTTAAAATTGGTACGTTAGCTACGTAAAATAAGAATGCACAAAACTACGTTAAATAACTCAATCTTGTGTTGGTTTCACTCAGGAAACAAACAGCGGCCTCCCGGGTGGAGGTCCAAAGTTTGTTTGACCCAACCACCCACCCACTTAACATCGGAATTAGTTTAAAACCTGTGCATGTTTGTGAGTTTGTTGCGTGCAGAGATGCGTATGTCTGTAAGTAGCAGCTAGCCTTATCAGTTGTTGTTTTTTGCGGGGGGGGGGGGGGGGGGGGGGGG
>NW_022280093.1:281058-308219 GCF_004355925.1 Anarrhichthys ocellatus
GGGGGGGGGGGGGGGTTGTGGAGATAAAGGTTCTCTGCAGGGAGGTGTTACTGAGCTTCTACAGACCGAGAGTAGCAGCCAGCATCCTGCTTCCGCTTGTCTTCCCTTCACTTCAAGCTCCTTCATATTCGCTCTCCTGCCCGGTGCTCCAGACTCCTTCTGTTCTGCTTCTCTATCTCTTCCACCTTCCACATTTGTCTCCCTCCTCTCTATTTCTACTCTCAACCCTATCTAGCAGTCTGCTCTTTATCTTCGCCTTCCAGCCTACGACTTTGTGCCCTACACGTCGTGCATACTGGAATCCACTGTGGCCTATATCTGGCCTCAACCATGCAACCCTGGCAGCGAGATTTATGCATAAAGTGTTGTTTTGCTCTCATTGTTGTTTATGACAAGTTACAAACAAACCGCTCAGCCGGTCGTGTGGAACTTCCTTCCCGTCCTGCTGTCCAGCTCATCATTTACTGCCCCAGACATGACAGATGGGGTATTTTGAGTGGGAACAATACCAAAGGAGGCGTTTGCATGGATAAGTCATTTGAAGAAAAAAGATCATATCCTGGAAGTCCATTTCGGGCCCAGAACTTAGTGCCTACTGAAGCAGCTGCTTGCGGCTTCTGCACCAAAAGAATGATGAAATTTAAGCAGGAGAGAGAATCCTCCAGAAGCATCGCCTCATCCCGGGCAGAACAGGGGCTACGAGGCCTGACGTCTGCAACAATGCCAAAAGGAGATGATAGGCCGGAGTAAAACCAGTCCGAAGCGTCTAATTTAGGAGCCCTGGATGGCTCACAAAATACTGAGAGGGTAAAGAGAATAGCTCCCGACATGGAAACTGTCTGGGGGGAGTCGGAGCCAGTTAAAACAAACATGAAAATAATTGCCGTTGCCTTGCTGTTGGACAGCTATGATTGGTGTTTGCGCTGCGACTGTGAAAGTGTTTGAGTGGCACTGCGGCGGGACTGTCATATCTCCCTGTAAGTAACGACGCTGTAGTGTCTGCTGAGTCAGTGTTATCGGGAGGTCTCAAGCCTCTCCGTGTGCTAAAAGCCTTTAAACCGCCAAGCCAATTAGCTGAGCCCCCCGTTTGAGGAATGGGGAGGATGCTGCCCGGCCCCCGCGTGATGCTTTCCGCTTCCTGTTTGCACTCCCCAGCTTTTCCTTCGTTCGCCTCGCTCAGGCACATCTGGGGAACACATTCAAAGTAGCCCTGCTGCCACCGAGTAAACCATACGGTAAGTAGTAACACACACCAGAGGCAGAAGGAGAAGCTCGTTGCTCTCCTTGTGCTCATATGCAAGCGTTGCACTCCCTGCAGTGTTCGAGGCTATTATCCCAGGGACTGCTGACCTGTGGCCCCGGCTGACAGAGAGGTCGGAGAGGGGAGTGATAGGAAGAAGAGATGAGGCAGAAAAGTGGCAGGCGAGGTCAAACCAGGGGGACCAGAGGCCCCGGGGGTGAAGAGGGGAGAGCTCTTAATAAGACTGCCATAGGGGGTGAGGGCGGGGTTCCTAACAAGACTGGCTGCAGGGACGGGTCAGCTCCTAAAGGACGTGAGTGCACACACTAAAACTGATGGTTCAACTGTTTTTTGTTAGGCTATTGCAGCCTCAGCTAAAACTGGCCACAGTAATATAAATCACAAACAATATGCATACTCATGTAGAGTCTTTATTGATGATGCAGCTAAAACAATTCCGGCTCAGGTCTTCCAATGTAACCAACGTGAAATTTTTCCAATGTAACCAACGTGAAATTTTACAATCCCTCAAGGAATTTGTGTTCTTGTCGTATTAACTCAAATTCAACCAGTCAAAGTGTTGTGCGAGATCTTCAAGCCCCTGCGAGTCTGGAGGGCTGGGAAGAATGCTTGCCAATTTTCCACATTAAAATAATTGAATTCAGAGCTCTCTTGTAAATTGGTGGGAAAGACTTTATTTCCCTGAGCTGTCTTCTTCAAACAGCCCACGCCCCCAAGGTATTGTACAAGTAATCAAAACTGAAGAATTTCTAGTCTTGTACTTGATATTAACCATTTGATTCATGGAGGATGTTGGTGGCGCTACAATGCATGGTAAGAAACACTAAGCTACTTTATACCGTAGAATAAATTCAGGGAAAATAGAGTTACTGAAGCAACTTCCTGACTGTTTATGTCAATGGGCACCAACAAAATTGCAGAAAACCCCTGAATTGCTAACTAATTTGTACCTTCACTGGAACACAAGGCTGGATTTCTGACTCTGCAAAGTGTCAACTGCCTCTTGTGGGAATTCAATGAATTTCAAAGTTTTTTATATTGTATGCATCAGTAAAACTTAAATGACCACTTAAAATCTTGTGTTTGCTTACTGCCACTTGTTTGACTTCTCATCTTGCGACAGTGATGTAATAGTGTACTCCAGAGTCTGTCAGTATATCGTGACATCACTATGTTATCTTTCAATCACAGACTGTGTACAACAAAAGTGGACGTGGTCACCGTGACGTCACCCATTGGTTTGTGGACTGCGGTTTTGAAGCCTTGAGTTCAGCATTTTGGCCGTCGCCATTTTGTCACTTTGCAACCAGAGGTGACACATGAGGGAGGAGCCTAGTACAACGGCCTGGTGAATAAGACATTTTAAGGTGACCAAAACTGCTGGCCATCACAAAGAATGGAAGTTTAAGGCACTTCGGCATTGGCTTCACTTTTCAGCCTGGTCACAAACAGGGGACAACCAAAGGGGTCCACTGCACATATTTGCCCCAGAGCCCCCTAGTTGGTTGATCCGGCCCAGTTGTAACTTATTACACAATTTAATATTGTAAATTATTTTTAGTGCATGTATTATTGTAGCAATTTTCTATTGGAAAATACAAAATTGGCCACTTATTGTAGCATACGTTTTGGAAAAGTCAAATACTTAAATAATCATAACTGATAACCAAACAATTGCATAATGTCCATTATATCATAAGACTAAGAAGATCATAACCCATACATTTATAATGAACATATACTGTATCATCTTAGCCTTAAGATGTTTTTGGGAAACAGGACCCTGATTGGCTTTCACATTATTTCAGTAAAAGGCCAATATGTAATGGTCAAACCCTAGTACAAAAACACACATTGTATCAGATAACTCTTTGCACAACTGTTTGCACTTTTTTTTTTTTTTACAAATCCTCAGCTATGGGCATGACATCAGTACCACAGTCATACAATAACGTCAGCTCAGCCTTTTACTATCCAGCAGATAGCACCATATGCAGACAGCTGGAAATAGACACAGGAGGCACATTCCTTCCTTCCTAAGATAATTGAGAGTCTAATTGCAGCTCGGTGCCGGAAAGCACCGGCCTGGTTCTGTATTTACTCTTAGTGTATCTAATCAGCTTCAGTGAGCCCGGCCTATCTGAGGGCTGTTGCTGAACAACGGGCTGGTTAACCATTGGCTCCATGTACCACATTGAGACAGATTAGATTTATATACACACACTCCCTGTATCGCTGCCAAGACATATTTTGGCTACAGTATCACGCTTGTCGTCTAAGTCTACTTCCTGGGTCACAGTCTGGATATGACGGAAATTCTCTCCCCACAGGGCTCTGGCACAAACTCAACATCAGTTTCTCCAGAGCATTATTTCTTAATGAGAACCAGCACCAGGAGTGATTCATGTTTTTTCAAGTTGGAAGCAGGATCATTCAGGAGCTGAAGTGGATTGCGTGTTGACGTTAACAGGCTGCTGTAAATGTCATCAGAGTAAATGTTGTTATGTAAAGTGGAATGTGGGTCAATGGAATGATGGCCTTTTCGCTACCTCTCCATATTCTTCCAGGCCACTCAAGCAGAGCAGGCTTCATTAGATCACTGACTTCTGGTCACAAGCTCTGGCTTATGGGTCACAGCACTGTGTGTGTGTGTGTGTGTGTGTGTGTGTTGTGTGTGTGTGTGTGTGAGAGAGAGAGAGAAAGATTCACACCTTTGGACCAAGTATAGTGGGTAGGTTTAGGGTTTGGATCATAGACTGTATATAAGAAGTGGACATAGTCTCTGTGACGTCTCCTATTGGTTTGTGAACTGCTGCTTTGAAGCCTCGAGTTCAGTGTTTTGGCCTTCGCCATCTTGGTTTTTGAAACCAGAAGTGACGCTAGATGTTGGAGCTAAGTACAAACACTGAATAAGACATTTTTTTTACAAATTGTTACAAATAATTTTCATGATCTGAAAACAGTCTGAATGGGTTAAAGACTAAAAACATGGACAACTCCAGACCGGACAAAGCCGAGGTAGCAACCTGTCAATCCCAAGGTAGCCACGCCCTAAAACATTTACTAAATGGACATCATTCTGTATTGAGAAAGACTTGAAACTAGCAGGTGAGACCATAAACTCATGTTAACAAAGTTTACTGAGTAAGAAGCAGGGTCATTTTCTCATAGATTTCTATACAATCAGACTTCTATTTGCACCCAGAGGATTCGCCCCCTGATAGCCAGTAGAGAGAATTAGACCTATGGTTATTGGTTTAAAGGGAAAATACTTACAATTAAGGCTTTCCACATAGATAATGTTGATATACATCGCAGTTCTTGGTTAATTTTATTCAGGGCCAAACAGGAGGATGTGTAATCTTGATATTCCCATCACAGCTAAAATGGAAATCATTAGAGGAAACTAAAATTGGGCAATAAAATGAGAAAGGTGGAGAAATGTGTATACTGTCTTTATTTCCCTTAATTTCTCTTGGAGCTTTTGCTTTCTCACACATACCAGCTTAGCATGCAGATGTTAATGTGCTGCATCGCTTTTTCATTTGGAGCGACCTGCCCGAGGAGATGAGGCTTGCAGAATGAGTGACCTCTTTAAATCACTTCTTGAAACCCGGTTGTATGGGTTTTTCTACTTGTTTTAATGTAATATTGTCCCTTTATTGCTTTTTATTTGTACTTATTTTATTGACATGCTTTTACTGCTTTTGTGTGTTTTTTTCTTCTTCTGCTGTTCTTATCTTTTACCATCATTGGTCTTCTCTCTACTTTGTCTTTGCATCTTTTGCCTTCTTGTTTTTAATTTTACCTTAATTTACCCAATTAAAGCATTTGGTCCTTTTGGCCCACTTTCATCTAGACATGTTTTTTTCTTCTGAGCACACTCTGTAGAGTCCACTCTGCAGCCAGTCAAAACTATTTCATTCATTTTTTTAACATAAAAACAGTACTGTAAATCACATTTGGCATTTCCACTAACAAGTAGCATTTTGTAGTATTGTCTTTCTCTTTATCAAAAACGGTACAAAAAGAAAAAATCAACAACAACTGTATATTCTGTTTTCATTACAGGTTTTCAAAAAACTAAAAGGGTGAAAGTTTGTCCTGAGGGTGGCACTAGAGGGAAGACCATCGGGTGCTTTATAACAAAAGATATGAGCATGAAAGTTCATTCTTGAAAGCTAGAAAGACAGATATTCACAAACGCCATGGCAATCGGCCTATTAGAAGACGTACAAAGTGAAAATGTCATTTATCTTCTGGAGAGCATGAATATCCACACAGTGTCTCACAAAAATATGCCAAGTAGTATTATTAGCAGGAGTCGAGAACCCTGCTCTGCATCACCGACCAGCATGGCGTTACGAGACATCACGAGATATCTCCAGGAATTCAATGTAAAGCACAGACTGAAGATAACAGGGGAAGATAGCAGCCGTCAAGAGTTCACTTTAATCTTTTGACGTACAAAATCAGTTTGTGTGAAGAAGTATGTAACACGCATGAAGTTCCTGTCCACGTGCCTTTACACACATAATACACACAGACCCCCCCCCCCCTCCCCTCCTTCCAGCAGATAGCAGTTCCCTTTGAGGAGCGCTGTGATGGGAGAGGAGATAATGGTTTCTCTCTCAGGATGAGGAAGAAGCTGACTACTGGCCATCTGGACAGGCCCCGACACGCTCTGGATACGAGCCTGGGGCGCTTACTAACAAACCATTTGGTCTAGTTTTCACCACTACAACTTTTTATTTTAAAATACTCACTTATTTTTGTCAAAGTCAAAGAATTTAAGATAGGGGATAGATGTTCCAGTGCTTTAGCATCGCACTCAAGATACACAGTTGGATGCAGCAGAAACAAAGATATCATCTTTTTTTCATTCCGCGCTTTCTTCTTCCCTGCCAAAAGCTGGCACCTTCATTACCCACAATGCAACTTGACCGCCGGCAGTTTGTTCGGGTGATTCGGGTGTGTCAGACTAGTTGCGACTAATGTAGCCCGGAGCCTCCAGCATAGAGGAGGCGTGGGCCACAGAGGCCTGGTGAGCTCACTTCTTCCTACCTCCACACCCCCAGATTGTTTTCATTCTCGAATTTGTAGTTTTCGGCCCCAACTTACGCTGACTCAAGTGACGTTACTTGAGGACATTTATCAGACTTCCCGCACAGCTCCCCCTGGAGACACGATAGGCTTTAAGCAACCTTTATTCAAGTTAAATCGTTGGAGTTTCCCTCAACGTTTTTTTTTGTACCCAGTGCATACCCAATGGTTAATCTGCACTTGTGAATTCAATTGGTTTTAGGTTTTAATTAAAGGCTGAATTATGTTTTAGCTTCTTTGTATGGACTTGTTTGAGTGTGTGTGTGTGTGTGTGTGTGTGTGTGTGTGTGTGTGTGTGTGTGTGTGTGTGTGTGAGACAAGCGGCGCTGGGTGACTGGATTGGAGGCAGCAGTTGGTGCAGATTCTTATTTTCCCTGGAGCAGAATGCGGCTGTGTGACGGGAAGGTGAATTGGGGATGGGGGGGGGGCAGAAAGCAGGGACCCCTCGAGAAACAGTGGCTCCCTCTGTGCACAGACAAGACTCTCAGTGCCCACCACCCTCCAACGCCCCCTTACCACTCTCTGAAACTCTACCCCAGAGATAACCATCGCACCCTGGGCCTTCAACGTACTCTGCCTGCCCCTCCTGACCCCCTACCCCCAACCCTTTTGCTCCAGGGTCACAGAGGAGGGGGGCGACACTTTCACATCAATGCGGGCCTGTCTGGAGGCCGCACATAGCTCTGCTGGAGCCGATAACTGGCTCACACATTCACACCATCTTTGTTCTGAAGCCCGCCTGCCTCGGTCGAGTCCGCTCCTATAAAAAGTCTGTTAACGCAGCGTCTGTGTTTATATGAGGACCTGGGAGCTCCGCTCGCTCGACGGAACGCCGCAGTTGTCAATATCTGTGATTATGTGAAATGGTGGCAGTATGAGGGCACTGCTAATGGGAAGCATGTTCCCGATGAGAAAACAGTCGCAGTAATTGAGCTGATGTGGAGGGAAAGTCAGGCTCTCACCAGCATTAGGACACTGGATGTTTCCAGCGGTTTCATAGCTAAATATTTGTCCGACCGGGCACTCATCACACATCAGAAAGGAGCTTTCCCGAAAAAAAAAAATATATATACTACAGTGTCTAACGACATACTGGGTGTGGTCGGGAGAGCACTTTGGAGCCGAGTGGCTGAGCTGAGTGGGACACTAACACTCCTGCCGTTCATAAACCCTCATCGGCCCTCATAAACTCCTGACTCATTTTCACATCAGTGTAATAATTGAATGTTAATTGATGGCAAATTTTGCTGCCTGTTTATAAGCATTCAACGACAGGGCGTTAAGTTGGGAGTCTTGTTTTATTGCTATTACCCTTGTTCCTTAGTTTGATATTCATTTATTCCTCCATTAGAAATACATGGAGAGGGTATTATAATATTATTGTAAGAGGGGATTTAACCTCTTTCGCTCCAGTCCGATATCTGAATCTGATATGATAAAGTACACTCTCTCTCTGTGCATGTTGAACCCTGTGCTGCTGAAGCCTTTTACACTAATCTTGTGGCATTCAATTCAGTTTGCCTGTAACTCCTGATGCCACTTCATTCATTTTTTTACTAGCTTCTGGTTCCTCTTGACGAGATCGTTTGATGACCAAACAGTGCATTTGCATCACACCGCTAATGTACTCAAGGGCACAGAGGGTGGCGGTTGGGGAAGCTATTAGATCGAATCAAGTGAACAATGGGAGCCGACAATGGTAATTTCTTGGTGGGGCTATAGGCTCATGTTTGTAGTCCCACCCTACCGCTGCCCCATGCCCTGAGGCGAGACCGTTTTGCAAAGCGTTGTTTCCGAGCTCCAAGAATGAAACGTTAAAGTTCAAAATCCTCCGGACTACAGAAACAGCAGTCTGTCTGGGCTTTGTGGGAAATGGAGAAATGGTGGAAACCAAAGGGAAACACTCCCAACAAAGTCAATAGACCAGGGAGCCAGCTGAGGATGATTGCACATTAAACAGATCCATAAAGTTTGATTTTCATGAACCACTAAGTGAAACGTCAGTCCTCAGCATGTCAAATGACAGATGATATTTGGCAGGTGAGCCGAGGTCTGCAGCCACTCTGACAAACACAGGGAGGGACCTGCAGCTTGTTTGCCCTACAACTGGTAATTGCTTTAGTTCCCTGCCATAAACGCAATAAAGCCTTATCGCTAGGTAAATAATGCCGACTCATTAGCCGCTAAGGAGTGCTGTAAATATTTCCCAATTATCAATAATCCGGCAGGGTGGCGTCCAGTATGCACCCATTTCCTTGCATGTCATCATAAAACTGATGCTATAGCAACTAATTGCCGGTGGATAAGATAGTCCTGCATTCCTCGAGCTCATTTGGCTCTTTAAGGGAAAACAGGAATCATTTGTGGAATGAAATATAATGTTGTTCTGCCCTCAGACACACACACACACTGGCTCTCTCCCTCTCAGGCTGAATGGACAGTGAACCACTCAAAGGGATATCAGGTTTCTGTTTGTGTTGGTTGCATTGTGTCCTACACAGGATGGCGGTGTAATTGCACAGGAACAATACACAGTGAGTTGGCTGAATAAACGCCGTGCCGGTTTGAATTGTGGAACCCTTGTGTTTAGATCGCGCCGCCGGCCTGCAGTTGAAGCCGGGGTGGAGATCGTAAACAAGCTCGCTCACAACGCAAAATAAAAAAAACCAGAGAGAAGTGCTGACTCTGGACTGCCAGCTCAGCTAATGCAATCATAATGTTTTCTTTCAAAAGAGTCCTGCAGTTGCACCACTTGAAAAACTCCCCTCACAATGTGAGGCTTGAGTAGGCCTTTTGGTTGTTGTTTTTCTCACTGGAAATAGAAAAGGCACTTTTTTTTCAAATTCCCACCATGAAGAAGGCCTGGCGACGGAGAGGCGATGGAACTGAATGTCAGCTATGGATGGAGTGGAAAAACAACTGTATATTGGAAGCAGGAGCATTCCCCGTTTCTATGGGGATTTAGTTGAATGATTTGGTCTCAATGGCAAAATACTGACCAATCACAAATTGTGCATTGCAGGAATGCCATACAGCGTCTGGATTTTATAAAATATGAATCTAATGTTAAATTTTCTAAAACAGAGAGATCTTGGTAGAGAATTGGAATACATTTCCCATTCCCCTCGTCTACTAGCTGTTTGTTTAAAATCCTACATTGTAAAAAAACACACAAATGGATGTTGTCAAAAGTCGTATCAAAAAACATATTGCATACCATTTGAATGACATATTAGCATTAGCTAAGTGCTATATTAATTGGCTTTCGAATGCTTTTCATTTGCTTTTTGGCAGTTTGTGGCACTCGCCTTGTTCCTCTGCATGGCAACTCCCATCGAACGGGCTAAAACAAAAACAAAACAATTATTATTGACCCATGTCTGCACTCCACCTTATCAGAAAACAATGCTGCAAACAGAAATGTGCACAACATACGCATCAGCACCAAATACACGCCAACAGATGTTCACATCAAACTTTGTGTACATACAGCTTTTATTGACGTTAGTTGATTCTTTCTGAGGTCCAGCATGAGCTAGCAGCAGCAGCATTTTATTATCATTTTTTTTTTACTTTCCAGTAGATGTTGGAGCACAGTTTAATTGCTGCATGAATCATGCTTGTTCTGCATTCCCAGCGCTGTGTATTAAATGCTTCATTAGACGTGCCAAGTGAACATTAGTTTCCAAAATCACTCCTCACCCCCCAGGCGCTGGAGTGTGGGTGTGATGTCTGCTTCTGGCTGCCCGCCCACCTGTGTCATATGGGCCAACAAAGAGTGTGTGTGTGTTGAAAAAAACGGTCTGATTGTTTATTCCTTTGCTTAAATGTCAGGAACTCATTGGCTCAAAGTATTTATTTTGAACTGAAGCTATTAAGAAGGCTGTGTGAACTGTGCTACCATGTGTTCCTCAGGAAGTACCATCCCCGAAATCTCCCCAGGCACTTATGACTGCAACCCTACAACTTAATTTCATGCAGCTCTTTGTTGATGTGCGTCACCCTGGGAGTGTTTTCCTGCACCGATTCAACAAGAAATAGTGTTGAGCAACTGTCAGAAGTAATTTCTATTAATTATCCGCACCTCTCATTAGAGCTAATCACCGCTCGTAGCGTCTCTTTGCCAGTTGTGACATGTACGGATACACAGTTCACACATAGTGAAGAAAGGCAACTTTGTGTGAGATGTCACCATGTTACAAACCAAACCAAGGGCACATTTGGAAATAGCTTTCCCACTAAAGCACCCTCCTTTAAACCTAAAGACCCAGCAGGCAGCTGAGTCAGCAATGAAAATAGATTGCAGGAAATATCAAAGTTGGGAACTTTCTGTAATTATTTTTGGGGTATAAATTAAGAACTGTAAGCAAAACTGAGTAAGCAAAACACATTCACAGTGTGTTGGCAGCACAGTTGGTGGCCTTTAAACAAACGTGCATAATTACACTTTATTTGTCCTCTGTAATATACAATAAAGATGCTAACTAGACCCACCCTAAAACAGTGCTGGGAAACCAGCAGTCAGACTAAACAAACGTCTCCCATATAACAGAGGGTACGTTATCAAGTTAACATGACTTAAATGAAACCATCATAAGAGCATATAAGAACATATCCACACAGTCAGACGTATAAAGACACTCATGAAAGGCATGTAAGCTTATAATGGGACTGCTAATTTTATTGGCCTACAGCAGAGCAGAGTGTAAACTCAACACCCACTGTAGCTCAGCTTTTATTTAACCACAGAGTTGAGCAAAATGATCTAAGTTTAGCTGTAAATTGGAGAGTTTTGACACACTAAAGATAGATTATTATATTTTGTTAGCTAGTGGCATGGGTCTCTAGAGGTTGCAATGTTGGTCTGTCGGTCAGGCTTCCACTTCGGTCCAGACTGAAATATCTTAACAGCTATTTGATGCATTGTCATGGAATTTTGTACGAACATTCATGTGATGGATCACTTTGTTGATCCCATCCTCGCATCAGAATTTATTTTTCCTACAAAACTAAAGACATCCCCATCAGCCTCAGCTGTGCTTTGTGCTAATTAGCAATTGTTAGCATGCTAACACACTATACTAAGATGGTTAAAACACTACACCTATCGTTGTTAGCATGTTGCCATTCTGGCAATCTCGGAAACCATAGGTCTGATTTAGCATCTGGCGTCATTGGCCAATCCTTCTGGAGTTCCCATGTAGCCAGTAGATATCTGGATAACTGATATCCAGGCCAACACATTGTTTACAGTTCGATTAGCAACTTGAGAGGCGAGAAGGAAGCGAGAACGAGTTGCAGTTGATAGATGACGTCACTCAGTTAAAAGTTAAAAAGCTAAAACGTCTTCACATAGCAGATAAATTCCCAGATTGCATTTCAGCCAATGCCCTCCGCTGCCTTATCTCAACATGGGCTGTTTACCTGAACGCAAACAAAAGCCTGCTACGTGATTGGTCGGTCAATACTACTCGGACTACAAACCCGAATGCTTCCCACACCAAAATGATGTCCCGTTGCCTTAGGATTCTGCATTCAAAGGCTAATATCTGTTAATAGAGATAACATTAGTTTCGTTAGCATTGAGCTCAAAGCTCTGCCTCAATAAACAGCTGGCTATAGACTTCTTGTTTCTATTCTTTGTCTTTTCCTTTGCCACTACTACATCCCAGTTGTTGTTCTGTTTTTGTCAATCGAGTTGGAAAACCAATACATCAAGTCTTTAAGAAAATGTGTCGCAAGAAAAATCAACACCAATAAATGCTTTAATGAGCTGACTGTACTGTAGGTCCTATTGAATATTCAAGTATATCAATGACAGCATGGTTGTCTATGATTTTAGAAATATCTTCAACCTCTGTAGAAAAATTAAACCTTTTCAACACAGAGGTCCGTGTGTCTTTAGCTGCTGATATTTGAAAAGAAATCCTTGTACAGACATACAATTTCCCTTTTTTTTTTTTTACTCAGCCCAAACAATCACACACACAGAGAGACAGTCAGCCGACTGAGGCAGACTAAGGGGCTGGGGCCGGTGGTTGTGTTGGTGCCGGGGGGCCCGGCGGGTTTGTTTGTGGTTTGTTTGCTAGAGTGGGGGGAGTGAGGTTTACCCACAGCGCTTTCTCTGGCACCAGCCTGTCCCGAAGGAGAAAAAACCAGCCTCTGTTCCTAGACGGATGCTGCCGCTTTGGGGATGTGGCAGGGCAGATATGTGAGAGGAATACAGCAGGGGGTTATGAGACGGGACGGTCACTTAACATGTTCAGTGATTAGAGCATAGACACCACAATCATCCATGTGATGCCTTTAAGTGCCCTCAGATACACACTTAACACTTTATGTTGAGTGTGATTAAATGAGAAGACTGGCGTTTTAAAAATGAACTATATATTGTTGAAAAACCAAAAGTGCATTGCTTGACATTCACTACACTAAAATCACCAGCTACCACTGAGTATGAGAAGAAAAAAGATAATGTGTGTGCGTGTGTGTATGTGTAGGGCTTCAGCTATTATCCACTTGGTCTGCCTCCACCATGATTTATTATTCTGTTTCCTAACAGAACCAGACAAGGCTCCACAAAATGAGCTTCCTAGTAATTGTCTTCTGACATGACGAGGCCTGGAGTTGGCCTCAAAAATATAAATACGCAGTAATAATGTCTGTGAGAACACAGCGAATTACAAAATCCACTTATCACGGAGGCAGAGAGATCATATGGATTGCAGCTGACACGGCAGCAGGAGGGAGGGGGAAAAAGAGAGAGAGAACAAAGTGAACGCAAGTGAGAGTGAGAACAAGAGTCAGACATCCGACACGGAAAAAAAATGTTTGAGAAAGAATGCAAACAAGGAAGTGGCAGACAGTCAGAGCTTGTATGGGCAAATGAGCAAAGCAGTAAACATTCATTTATATTCCAAGGAGCCAAAATTCAGTTATTTTTTTCCTCCCTTTTCTCTCCATTCCAGCCTCAGCGATAATAAAAGCCATCTTTATGTTAAAGTTTTGACTTTCAAAAAACCTAAATTTAAGCTGTCAAGTCAGCTCTGCAGTCACAAATCATCCTACAGAGGAGCCTACTGTATATTCCACTTTCATTTTTTGACAAAGCAAGCTTTCCATTTATTGAAGAAATGAAAATATGACTCATAGGTATTACCAACAAGGTCTTAAAAGAGAAATATGTGTGAAAAGGAGCCAGAGAACAGCTTAACCAAAACCATAATTATTATGATTCATAACACAAATGTGGACCAAAAGCATCATTATGAGATTTAATATTCAAGTACTGAGCAGTGGGAACTTGACTGTTTGTTCCATACATATATTATTTACTTTTATGTTTTCCTGTCCCAAAGTTGTGTTTTAAAACAGATATTGATCAAGTCCAGTTCATGTCTTTATTGATTAATCAACACTGAAAGTGATAGATTCCAGTCTGATCACAAAAACTGGACCATCTATGGCTTTTATGGGTTGGCATCAGTGAAACTGCATTAGACAAGGTCATATCTCAACACTTTTGTTAAAGTTGTAGTTGTGAGTAGGTGTTGCTGATGCTTCCTCTTCGGTGGCCCCCCTGTGGTGTTCCCCAAAGCTCCATCCTTGGCCTCCTTTTTTTCCTCTGTGTAGATGCTTCCACCGGGAGACGCAACATTCACTACCATCGTTAAGACCTTGACACACCAGAAGTTTATTTTGAAAATATATTGTGCTTGTAATGAGCAGAGAGTGACACACTTCCATGCCACGTCCGTACCTAGAGTGTCGTAGTTTGAAGCTTAGGGCCAATGACCGAGCGTCGTATTTGACAAGTTGGGAGTGAGAATGTGTTGGACTAAGTGTGAAAGCACCCTTTATTGTAATTAGTTGTATTGAAGGTAAAGCCAAAAAACAATTTCACACCGTTAGTTTTCAACTTGTACAAATTGAAAGTGATCAAGATTATTTCCAATATGTTTTATTTGTTATTTATACTCTTTTTGTTTACTATTATTGTTAAGTATTGCCCTGATTTATTTAATTGCTAAATTGTTTTAATCTATATTTTCAATATTTGATTATCAGATCATATATGTCCCTTAAAAATTCGACCATAATAAACAGCCTTCTGCCGCTTGGGTACATGTACATTGTTCTCTATATAATTCCCATGCGCGCTGCAGTTCAAACATCCTGACAGTTTGGAAAAGGTGGATCAAAGTGGATACTTTAGGATGGGCGTGGATGCTGAATAAAAGCAGAATCACAGAATCATCATTTTGTGCACCTGCTCCATTGTAAACACGTCAACCAAATCACACCGCTAATCCCTTATGTTTAACACACTTCAACAGCTCTTGCCTGTGCAGCTTCAAAATAAAGCTCACAGTCAACAAAATTACCAAGATGTCCATTAACATTTTGTGGCAGAGGGGTTTTTTTAATGGGGGAATTTGAGTGCGTGTGCCAGTGAGATAAATTGCCTGGATAAAAAGATACTTAATTTCAAAAATCTTTCTTTCAACACTGACTTAGCTGACATTGCTCAAGCACTTTCACATGAGGAAATAGGATTTGCAAACATATATTCATTCAAATGATAATGTCGGCCCAAAAAGTGCTGTATTTTTAGATTTTTACAAATAATCCAAACATGGGAGTTAATTTTTATACCGTACAAGAGGATATTTTTGTTGTGCCTGCCAAATGAAAACTTTCCCCAAAGAAATTACATCTCCTTTTTCGTGTTAATCGTGTTTTGCTTGCCTACTGCGAGTCTTGTTTTCTCCCTTTAAGCTGTGTCTAGAGGCTACGCTGTGCCATCCTGTTTGAGAAGGGAAATCTTTTAATTCAGGACCACAAACTCAGTGTTTACCCAGCGTGGCGGATGATTAGCCTGATGCTAACGCGAGCCAACCTTTTTTTTTCCTTTTTGGACCAGGCATTGAACTTGCTAATGTTGTGTTTATAGGAGTGTGCCTGAACATTAATGGCAAATTAGTTTAAGTCCGATCCAGAGGTTAAAGCAGCCCCCCCTCTCCCCTTCGCCCCTGCTTTTAAAGGTCTTGTTGACTGTCAGTTCAAATGACATTTGTTGCACTGTTTGGTTTCAAAGACTTTTCCATGTAATGGGTGTTCCTCTCCTGGGAGAGGTGAAGTGGGTTCATGTTTTTTTACTTGTGCGGCAAAGTTTTCCATCTGACAAAAAAATCATGGGGAAATAAATTGAGAGACAAAATAAGAGAGAAGGAAAGAGAGAGAGAGAGAGAGAGAGAGAGAGGGAGAGAGAGAGAGAGAGGGAGAGAGAGGGGGGGGGGGAGACAAATGACTTATGAGGAGAGCTTCCTTCCTCCCTCCGTCACGTTACGTGCTCAGCGACACCAAAAAATTGACTGCATTTCGTGACTTTTTCAGCAACTGCCATGCGACTGTGCTGCAAATTGTTTGGAAGGGTTTTGACCCATACAGTTAAAAGCACATTAATTTAGCCCTACATTTTGACGACTTTTTCTCCAGTGACTCCTAATTTGCAGACAGGCTTTAGGTTTTTGTTCAGCTTCAACACAATTGCAAATTCGACCAGTATTTATCAATGGGGGGGGGGGTTCTTGGAACAGTAAAACTGAGAAAAATTAAGAGGAACTAGAGGGAGCTCTTTTTGGAGGAGCTTGGAAAGGGACCTTGTGACTGCTTTGATGCAAATGCAAACTACCTTCCCAGGACAGCAGCCACAGCAGTCTTTGTCGAGACCGTGCAGCAGTCGGAATCAGACCATAATCAAACCAGCGGCCCCGTGATTAGTCAACACAAGAGGACCCATTTATTACTGACTTATTGCCTGTTTATGAATGCAAAACAAATTTGTGGTTTAAAATTGGGCATGGAGAGTGATTTAGGAGGGAATCTTGGGCCGAGCCACCCTTCTGTGAGGAGATAAATACAAGCAAATGTACTGAGATGCATTAGCAGCAGATACACTCTAATTAAGCGCCATGAGAAGTAGATTATCTTTCTTTGCGTCTGCCACCTCATTAATCTTTTCCTCCAGATCAGATCTCAGTGAGCGCAGCATCGCTCTGCTGCGGTGGTGATAGATGGAGTGATTCCCTTTGATTTCAGAGAGCCGCACACGTCGGAACTAAAAACCCCGGATTCAAAGTAACCTTGGTAAGACAAGACCTCCCTCTCTGCTACTCTATTTGTTTTTATTTTGGGACATCCACATGCATACAATCAAACTGCAACCACGCACACAAACCCACAGTCCATCAATCTGATACAACACAAGCTGTTGGAGGAGTTGCTAAACTTTAATCCAGATATTGAAAATTAGAGGCTCCTTTTTCAGGCTGTCTCTCTCTCTCTTTCTCTCTCTCTCTATCTCTTTCTCTCTCTCAACCTTTTTCTTCCCTCCCTTCCGAATGGAGAATCCCTCTCCCAGATCCTCTGGTTAGGAAAATGTTTAGCGGTCGGCCCGTGCTTCCTGTAATTACTCCATTATTCACATCCCACTGGTGGGGAGAGACAGTAGGGCAGAGGGCGCCCAGGCTTTACCCCAGAGTGCGGCAGGGAATTCAGTGCAGAATGTCAGACGTGCACGCCGCACAATCGCCCACGCACGTGCAGCGCTCAATCGACGCTGCTGCAAAATGTTGCTGCACTTTACGCCCGTTTAAGGCTGGGCTCGAATGATTGAGAGAGATTGATGCCCAGCTGCAAAATGAATTTGGTTATGCTCTGATCTCTAAAGGATAACCCTCCCACACACACACACACAGTGGTCATGTCAGTGCAGTTTTAATGGAGTGGTCAATCAGACAGAGAGTGAGCCAAAGCAGAGAGGCAGCCTCTCTATTGAGTTAGAGCAGACATTAGCACCAGGCCCGTCTCTCTCGCCTTTAGACTCTGTCTCCTCTATCTGCTGTACAATACAAAAGGGGCCAGCGCCGCCTTCTCCGACGCCCAACAGCAGCGACCGATCATAACCTAATTGGATTGATCTAACTTGTTTTCCGGCCCATTCAATCTAATTTGCCTGGAGCCAGCAGCCCAGAAAAAAAGTTGTCAATATGATCGACTCTTTTTGCCCTCTCTCTCTCTCTCTCTCTCTCTCTCTCTCTCTCTCTCTCTCTCTCTCTCTCTCTCTCTTCTTCTGTGGATTTCCCAAAGAAGGATGTGGGAGCCGGATGAGAGGCTGAACTGTGCAGGAATGCACAGATACAGACAGCAGTGCTGATGGGTGTGGAGGCAATCGAGTTAGTATTTAATTCAGCGTTCTCAGCCCTGGGACATTTTTATTACCACAAACTTAGGCTGCGGGCGAAGGGTTAGGGTTCGCCATGTTAGACCTACGTCAGTGACATCCGCCGTAGCACCATAATTACGTAGTTTAGTGAAAGTGTAGTCGGATTCTCTAAACACTACGGGTGTCTTTAACTCCTCATGAATTCTCCTTCACATCTTTCCTTGACCCCATGATGTTTTCCATGGAGGTGAAAGAAAAGTGGTTAGGAATAGAAGTTAGGGGGTAATTTTTGGACTTTTCAACCGTAGCCTTAGACTCAGGTGTGACAGAAACAGCTGTGTGGTCTCCAGGTATGTGAGGGGTAAACCTTGCCACATGGTTATTGGTCAAACTCAGAAATGTCTTGACAAATTACTGACTTGAAAATATAAAAATCCCTGAAAGAGAAATATTCCGATAGATCAACGTAATGCACTGGTCCCACATGGTTTAAATTACTCATTCACCTTTAAGCTTTCTTTGTAATGTCATTTAATGTTTTTGCTAAACTGTTGGATATTGTAAATATGGTTGTGGTATGTATTTTTTTTATTATTATTTTGTGTTTTTAATTTTTTAATTTGGTTGAAAAAAATCTATTTTATTTTTGTTGTGGGGAGCCTGGAGCAAATTCTTGCAGGTGTACAGGTGTGTTGATTGATGATCACATGATGTGTCCTTAAAAGGCACACTCTGATGGAGGCTTCATGCTGAAATGGGTCAGATGATTTGCCAGCCGACTGACGGCAAATACATTTACTCACAAGATCGACGTGTAAAGTGACTCTTTAGCTCTGACTTTGTTTTTCGGTAAATACAGACCGCACCAGACGGACAGACTCAGGTCTACTGATCGTACACTCAACTTGCATTGACCCCATATCGTACACGTGAGACTGATGAGACATGCTTATCTTTGGTCATCGTCATCACACAGACGACAGTCTGCTGCTGCATTTCCATACACTTGCGTCTAAACCGCAGAACACAGCATTACATTAGATGTAATGCTGAACTAAATGAGGTTTCGTTTCAGTCCTCTCCACACGCGCTCTCTCTCTCCCTCTCTCTTTCTGCCTGTAGGAGTCCTTGAGTGGGCTAAATGACATTTAAACAACAGAAACATTCAATTGAATCTCTCTCAGTCTGACCAGTCTGGCAGCTTTAGTTACTAGTTACTTTGTTATATTTTTCAAACCCTTCCTAACTACCCAAACTGAACAACAATGTATAAAGGAGTTAAAATGAGCTCCAGCTTAAACATCTGCAGCAGAAATAATGATCCAAATAATAAACGTAATGCAGCTGTATTCCATGCATGATGTACACTTATTTACGTTTTATTCCTAGTTTCCCGCGGGCCGGTTGGTGACAGCCAAAGGGCCGGGTATGGCCCGGGGGACGTCAATGCTCAGGCCTGCTGTAGTCTCCCCGTAGAGGGAGATTTAGAAAGATGGCGAGAGACGGTACGAGAGGCTGTTTTGACATGAAAAAGCCAAGAAAGCCATCCAAAAGATAAACAGTCCAAAACATCCTCAAGAGTTTGTCCTGGGTCCAAATCGACCCTTCGTCCAAAATTCGCTGCCGAAGCGAGCACAGGCCCAACGTAATCACAAGAGCCCTCGTATAAATTAGTAAGCACTCACCCAAACTGTTAAACTCTGGTTGACATCTGGGAGCGTCGTTAAACGCTCTGCATATGGACAGAAGAGCTTTTCCCTCTTTACGTGTGTTTACGCAGGGTGTTGGCATACGTACGTCCGTGTAAACAGACTTGACTACTTCAGTGTACATTCAGCCGGGTCAAGAGGTTACAGCCAAATTCACTTGTCAACTGTGTTTTGTTTTTTTTCCAGCGGTGTAAAATGGTGCCTGGCTAAAAGTTGACAAAAGAAAACTGATCCGCGAGCACTCGAGTAATGAAGTATCTCTCGCCGCGGCTATTGTGCGGACCCTCACAATGGTCCGTGTGATATGGATCCCTCTCAGACGGGCAAAGTGGCTACCTATTGTGAGAGCCGAGCACACGGGATCCAAGGCAAGCCTCTCCCCTCAAAGCGGCCAGAGTAATTATGATATAATTTTTCTTCAGAATTTCAGCAGGTCTTCTCACTTTACTCAAAAGGCCCTGGAATTGGGCTGGAGTTCGGTGGCGAAAGCACCTCAGTGCTGGAGGGTGTCGGGGTTTCACAACAGCTATGTAGAAATCCTGCTCTGGGAGTTTTTGTGCAGTTTTAATCTCTACTTTTAAATGTTGCCGATACAGTCGAGTCATTTTCCACTAAAGGTTCAAGACAAGCAGCAAGATTCTTTCATCATGAAGGTACAATTCCCCCCACAGAAAGGGTCAATATGAATATAAAAAGCATTGTAATATTCAATTCAATCAATTTATATTAGATTAATACACTTTATTCCTTTATCTTTATTGTTTAAATCTTTATTTTACTCATTTTTCTGACACTCAGTGATGTGAACGCAAACCATTTGCCAAAAATATAACAAAGTCAAATAGTGTCCTGACAACCTGTTTGTTTTCTGTATAAAATTGGCGATCGCTAATGGCAGTAATGTTGGCATACATTGTATTCACTAGCTTAGGACCCCGCCTCAGCTGAGGGCAAACCTTCGTAGATTATTTGGAGTGTTGAGGAATGGTTGATGGAGATTTAGCCCGTGGTGGTTTGGGGGAGGTTTAGCTGAGGATCCACTGCGGCTCCCGGGCCTTGCAGATCCCCCGGTCTCCATGAGGGATAGGAGGATGATGACTATGGGGTGAGATAACCTTGGGTGGAATGGTTTAACAAGAGGGAGGGAGGGAGGGTGGGATGCAGAAAGCACGAGCCAGCTGAGGCTTATTAGCTGAGGGTAGGTATTTGTAGGAGTGTGGCCGGAAGTGGGCGAGTGGCTGAGGCATGGTCCTGCTCCTGAAATTCAGCTAAATAAATTAATCAACAAAAAGTGAATGTTGAATTAGGTATTACATGTTTAAAACAGGATACATGATGTAGCCATTTTAGTCATTTGTGATTGGGTGTTGGTGGGAGACAATTGATGCGTGTCAACACTGTTACATTATTTAGAGTTGTTACTAGTTGGAGGGACTTTATTTTTAAGTCAAGGGGAGAATCCAAAGAACATATTTATAATGCTGTTTTTTTCAACAACCAAAAAAGTAACACGAAGTTCACCACTACCTCCCCAACCCAACAACAATGTTCATACATTACGTAAATGAGAAACAAATTGCACAATAGTGAACCGAACCCTTGCAACATGTCCCAATCTATTTCCGTTGTGTCAATATTGCATTGTGATTAAATAAACATCACGAGAGGCTATGCCCACTGGAGAAACACCAGTCACTTTGGCCTTCATGTGCTGTTATCAGAGGCTCTAGCATGCAAACTGACATCATCCTCCCACAGAGAACCAAAATGATATCATCACTAACGTCCCACAACGTGCTAACACGACGCCTGCAGCCAACAGGTTGTTCCTGCTGTTTACACAAAAGGTCGTCTCCGAGATGGACTGATAGTGCAGACTCCACGTCCTCCCGTCTCCCCTTGTCCTCACCACACAAGCCGACCGCTGCATGACCACATTTATATGCATATAACACAGAGTCGCGTATAGGGCAAATAGTAAGAGGCGGCCCGCGTCTCGGTCCCCGGGGGGGGTGTAAGTGGGGAACCTGAGAGATGGCCCATGTTTACCCAAAGCAGGCGGACTACAGTGCACATGATAGCCTCGGTCTCCGAGGTTTCACGTCAACAAGGAACGCGCGAGCGCCAGTCTATTGATCCCATCCGCAGGGAGAGATAAGCTGTCGCCACTCATGAAGTCATTTCATAGGTTACATGCTGTGAGTTAGGGCAAAGAGCCAGTCTAGGTGGACTGTATACATACACCGAGCTATTATGTTGACGCTGATAAAACAAGACCATGACGGTAGCAGGTGGTGTGCTGTGGTTTAGTTTTCTTATTCACACACAAGGTTAAATCTGGTTATATTCCATATTTTATTGCCATGTTAATAGTTAATAAATCCAGTGAAAATACCCAAAACAGCTATGAATGCATCTGCTAACAAGTATTGTGTTTGTATCAAAGCCTTATACAGTTTCTTGCTCTGTACCATGGAGCTCCAGCTTGAGACTGTTGCACTGGGTGACATGCGCCTTCATTACCATGAACACAATGTAGTTTATTTTCACTCAATCTCGTACAATCCCAAGCTGTATCCATATCATCGAGCACTAAAGGACATTTCTACGACTCATTTAGATAGCTGTCGTCGGCTGGAAACCGATGACAGCTTGAGACAGAAAACTGACTCATGGAGTTTGAGGAGCCTGCACTACTTCTAGTCAATAGCCTTTGAACACAAAGGATAGGCTACTGAGATAAACGTTACATCCTTATCCACGGATATTCTTTTCCTTCTAAAAAATTGGTTATAAGTGCCCAGCTATTTTAGGAAAATACTGAACCTATATATATAGAAAATAAATAAATATATGTATATTGAAAATAAATATGTATTTGTAAGCCTTTTGGGGAAAAAAAAGATTTATATCTTCAGTAGGAACCAATGGGTTTGGGACTTAGTGCCACAATCGGACTAGGGAAGTCACAACACATTGTTGATTTGGGCTATTTCATGGAGTTTGTCGACAGAATATTTACAAAGATACACATTTCTGCATGAAATCAGGTACAGAGTACCAATGTTTTCAGCTCAAGTACGAACAGATTAAGTTTCTTTGCTGAAATGGGACTAGTCTTGAACAAATTCTACAGTAAAATAGAAAAAAAGAAAGCGCTATTGAATTTCTTGAAACCCTATTCCTGCAATACAAGATGCATGAACATGACAAAGTGCTCAAAGCAATTAATCAACAGTAATTTAGCGGTTGTGTTAGTTTTGGTTTCTGTGCAACTAACATTCAGTTATTCCCCAAGATACTCCGACAATGTTTTCAGAGCTGTAAAAAGAGGTCGGGGCCATGTGTTAGGGGTGAGGAGGTGGTTTACATCTGATGACTAACTTTCCCTTACCTTGTTTCCCTCACTCATCACTCTCATCGAATGATTATGGAGCCTGGAAAAAAAAAAGCACTCTGGATCAGATGTCATGTCAATTAAGTAAGACAGAGTCAAAATAAAAGCTGAACTAGTAAGCAACAGACAGCGGGAATAAGCGTATGGGGTTATGTCTAACTGAGGGAAATCTTTAAACGTTTGTATACTCTCTTCTTTTTCGTCCATATTTTTCACAAAAAAAAGCCAGATGTCCTGCATAATCAGTCTGTGATAGATAACGCTGTCTGCTCCGTCTCCTGTCGAGTCAGTCCCCCCCCTCCCGGTTTCTCATACAAAAGAGGATGACTGACAACGCCGGCCACGGAGAGTCAGAAATCCATCTATGGATTTCAGAGTCCTGTTGCCTGCCCCTCCCTCCTGTCCCCACTTCCATTCTCTTCCCCTGCCAAATCAATTCTGTGCAGGGACTTTATTGACTCAGGTAGAGGGGTTTGTGATCCAGCAGTCAATGTCTGTGTCTGCACAGCGGAGGGAGGGCTGGAGACACGCAGGCAGTGGGCAGCGTTAATGCAGCCCTCTCACTGGGGGGTCAGGGGAGCATGGTGTGTGTCTCTGAATGTACTTCTTCCATGCATATAAGCGTGCATACACACACACACACACACACACATGCATACTTTATGTCTGTGACTGCGCTTGTGTGTGTATCAGGCATCTTTATAGGAGCTGAGGAGGCAGACCTGGGCCTCGGGGTGCTGAGGGGCAGACATCGATTAGCAGGCTCCGTGGAGCCACTGGTCTGTCTCCACTGGTGGGAGGAAGGCTGGGCTGGTTTGCTGAGGAGCTCCTGTGGCTGGGGGCTACAGAGACTGAGACGGGCCGGGGAGGGGGGGGGGGGTTAAATGGTAATGGTTGTTGATAGGTAGGGGTCTTCCTGCTTCTTTAATGATTAAAGGAGGATGTGACACCCTCCCTGAAGTCACAAGAATCCACCCCGAGGCGCTTTACTGCTACTGACCGTTGTCACAGTGCTGATACGCTGTTCTCCCCTGGAGCCTTGATCAAAGTGTTGATCACACCCGGAGAGACACTTTAGTACTTCAGGTCACATTTATCCCAGTCGTCACACAGCTCCTGGCTCTGCTCCTGGCTCTGCTGAAGACCTTTCATCCGTCTTTCTTAAAAAGAGTAATGTGGTCCCGGGGTTAAGCCCAATCAAACCTTGAATGTTGCGGAAGCAGATGAAGTGACAGTGATTTGTACTGTAAAACTTTTGGAAGTTACTGTTCCTGTCAACAGATCAGAAAACACCAACACGGGACGTTTTTTTAAAAGTAGGGATGCACCGATCAAACTTTTTCAGTCCCGAGAACGATCGCGATACCCGGGCTTTGAGTAATGTCCGATACAGAGTACCGATCCGATACCAGTGTTTAATTAATAAGCTGTATGCCTCACTGTTTGGAAGTGACTTGGGGCATTCTTTTATTGTGAGGAAACATCAGGCTTGGCTTGAGCATTGCTTTCCTAACTTATAAAACAAACTGTCACAAATAGATACATAGATATAAATGTACTGAACTGTTATTTTATTAAAGTAATGTTATTTGATATCAATCCTATCATCAGTATAGGACTATTATCAGTATCATTGCATTTTTTCTACGTTTTTTCTACGTGTGGGAAATAATGTTTGTGGTCTTTTCTAAAAATGTACCAGCCTTGTATAGGCAAAAGAAGTGAACACACGACATTCTGTTGAGCAAACTTATGTTGGAAAGGCTGGATTATCAGTCATTTGTGTTATTAGAAGAGTTCCAATGTTAGATTTTGTCTCAGAATCTGAAAACTCCAGTTGGGTTTTGGCTGTCTCTTGTTTTGATGATTGTTATCGGCATAGTTTTTGGTCTCTAAAAGGGCCATTCCTTGAAACTGCCGCAGTGCCGTACCAGAGCTTTAGTCCCGTGTTCCTGGCTCTCGTGAAGGCAGCATAATGTGGAGCGTCATTCTAGCTCATACGTCTTGTTTGCAGCCTGTCTGCAGCCTCTGTACTGTACAGCAGCGCAGGTCACCCTGGTGCCAGCCTACCTCCAGCAGCCCTTTGATCAATAGCGGCCCGACTGCCTCGTCTCTGCTCCCCCCATTCACTGCTCTTCAGCTCAGCCTGCTCTCTAACCCCTCCATGACTGGAGCCTCATTAAAAATAGATCACATCCAAATTACATTGATCTCTTTTACTCTTTTCATTTACTTTCACCGAATCGCTGGCCCCACCTCCCTCCTTCTCCTATTCTGCTGTGTCATGATGAGGAATCAGAGAGCAGATCTCTTACTGCGAAACTGCAAAACTGTCTTCTTTTCTCATCCTTGTGCACATGCTGAATTGGATGTTTTTCTGCAGCTACTCTGTGTCTTCAGTGAGAATAGCTACTTTTCAACCTGATGGGATGCACTTGGGCGCCCTTCATGTTTGCCTATTTTCATACAATACGCTTCACTTGTTTGGATGTTCCTTCTGCATTCTTGTTCAAATTGCAGTTTCTCCATCTGACTTGGGTGGCATTCCTCTGGGAGATAATAATGAGTATAGCTGAGGGCCGCCGGCTCACCTGGGGGCTGCAGGGCGAGTCTGTACAGGCCGCTCGTCTCCATCACAGACCGACCTCACTGTGTGATGTGCTGATACCCGGCCTGCCAGGCCGGCTCTCCCCCGCTGCACGCATGCGCTCATCTTACTATACGGTCCGCCTCACTTATTCTACAGTCACACTCTCATTCTAACGGCCTTGACACGACAGCATTTAAAATGGCAAAATTTCACGGCAAAATCAGTTCATTCCGAGGTATTCGCCTCAAGCGGTGGATTTGCTTGTAAGGCCGAAGTAAATCCACATGAATGTTTGAGAGAGTTCAACTTATCTGATACGCTAATTTGCGCAGGTAACACATAGCAAGCCGCCCTGACAGCGCTGCCCTTTGAGGGAATGTAGAGCCAGAGAGTCTAAAGTGGAGGACGTTAAAGTAGCATATTAGCTATGAGTCAGAGTTTTAAACTCACTCCACAAAAGATGTTTTAGAGACAGAAGTCACGTCTCTTCACACAAGTCTTTTGAATAAGTCAGTGTGTATTTAGCATCCCTTTAGGAACCAAGCTGATTTGCTTGCTAGCTAACAGTTACAGAGCTCTAACTGTTGGCTTGCTGACTGTCACTTAGCTAGCTTGTTAGCTTCAATCTTAAATGACTTTTTATTGAATTAAATGATGTACAATCCTGGGAACAAAATGCCAGTGTGGGAGTAAAGGGCCCAGTACACTGTAAATAAAAATAAGCTTGGAAAGCTGTTGTGACTGACTGTTGCTAACATGTTCTCCGTCTGGCTAGTATGTTAGCAGTTTCCAACAAAAAACTGATCTTCTTAAAATGAAAAGCTTTGTTTATTATTGGTAGAATATGTTGCAGTCTTTAAAATATTTGTTCACGTGTGTTCTGTAATGTAACTACTGTCTGAATGAGTAGATTAACATGGAAAAAGTATACCAGCCTGAAGGAATACACTAAGCCTTGAGGAACTGCGTCCTCATTGCATAAGATGTTGGAAAGTAGGAACCTGAGCTCTTCCCTAATCTCACTTTTATCCCCTGTGCTCCAGGTAAGCCTGACCCGAGGTTATCTCTCAGACAAAAATGTGGGGATATGTTTCTTAAATCAACATCAAACTATTAACATTTAAGAATCCAGATGCCTTCTATATAATCTGTACTATGGTCAATTTGACATTATTTTTCCCTCTGCATACGATAAATTGGAACTCCTTTTCATTGTAAAGTGAAAATTGAAGGTATTGCATGTTGAATTTAATGTGGATTTTGGAGTTTTAGCAAAACTGAATTTACGTTCTACAATCAAAATCCTGAACATTACGGGTACTTGATTCCAGTATTCCAGCAATTTTGGGTTTCGTATCTTGGTCAGGGAATCTTTGATATGAAGAAGGTGAACCGGGACAAATTAAAACCTTTAAAAACATTTTTTTTTAAAGTTTGTTGGTCTCTCCGTTAATCTGAATCTGTGTTAAAGACGAGCCATTTATAAGGAATAAGTGATTCATTCTTGATCGTGATGCAGTGGCAGATACAGATAACACTTTTACAAATATTTATCTCATTGAAAAAAAAAATGTATTAATAATAATAATGTAAAATTTTAAAACCTGCTTAGTGCTTAAAAGGAAACACATTTTATCTGTCGACTTATTGAGCCGATTGTGAATGCTGCGAGAAGAACAAAGCAGTGGAAATGACTTGATCAATGATGATGAATGGAGGTGACAGACTTCAGGTGAGTGTTGATGAGATGGTGAGGCAGAGGAGAGGAGAGGGCTGGAGGGAGCTATGGACTTTGAGCTCAGCAGAGGGAGCCCTTTTCTTCTGTGTGTGTGTGTGTGTGTGTGTGTGTGTGTGTGTGTGTGTGTGTGTGTGTG
>NW_022280093.1:308229-309319 GCF_004355925.1 Anarrhichthys ocellatus
GTGTGTGTGTGTGTGTGTGTGTGTGTGTGTGTGTGTGTGTGTGTGTGCGTGTGTGTGTGTGTGTGTGCTTCCGTGCATACAGTACATGTGGCAAAGTACGTATGCAGACAGTGATGAGTTTCTTGGGGAAGCGGCAGATCCACCTTCTCCTTGCATACTTTAACTTTTCACTTTGTATCTTCAAACATTTTGCAAATCACACTGTAAAACTGTGAACTGGGTTCTAGAGTGGGACAGAAAATAGAAAAAAATTGCAGCTTTCAGGAGACACAGCTCAGTGTCTGCACGGTTCCCTGTTCGAAACCCCCTCGACCACAGTGATGCCTGAGAAAGAAAAACACCTCTCGCAGACGCTACAAAGACGGAACTTTTGGCAAACCCTGCGCTTACTATGTAAAACATACACACTCATCACGAGTCTTCGACACGGCAAATACCAGTGGCCAGATTAATCAAAAATAATGGACTGGCTGTGCTTGCTGATCCACTGAGTGGGCCCTTTTGCTGCCTTCATAAAGATCATAAAAGATATTTTTCTCCAAGTTTTGCTGCCTGGAGCTGTTCCAGAGTCAAGAAACCTGATCCACACCCTCGCGGTTCTGCGTCCACAAGAAATGACCTGCTCTCAAAAGTTCATGGAGGGAAAAGGTCTCTGAACGTCACACTTAATATCACACGTTTCTACACACACACACACACACACACACACACACACACACACACAAAGGGGCGGCTACTGGCCACAAACACTAGAGTAATCTAGTCACACAGTAGTTGCTGTTATCAGAAGATTCAGCCCACACACACACACACTCTGCTATCGCTCCCATCACTTCTAAACTGCTATAAAAATTCCACTCATCCACACACTGTGGGAGGGGTCGCCTGGAGGTGATGAGGGGAGAGAGTTTCTATGGCGACAGTAATGAGCGAATGAGGTCGAGTGCAGGGACCCGGGGCTGCGATGCGCTTTGTGCCTTCCTTTTGTCCCCATAACAGTGGAAATTAAGGGACGCAGGAACAACAGGATTGAGTACACATGACCTAATGAGGGTCCAGCGTGGGCCAGTCCTCCGGGAGGGGGGGTGGG
>NW_022280093.1:309419-314932 GCF_004355925.1 Anarrhichthys ocellatus
TCAGGGGAATGTGGGTTGGAAAGTAGGAGGGGCGGGATTATGGGTCTTATGTCACTTTGGTGTTTGTTTTTGCTTGTGAACACATTTTATACTGTGCGGTGTCCTAGAAGAATATCTATAATATTAATGTTCTCCTGGATTGTTGTCCCAAACTTTCCATTCAAACATTTCTTTTCGTCTCTCTCTCTCTCTCTCTCTCTCTCTCTCTCTCTCTCTCTCTCTCTCTCTCTCTCTCTCTCTCGCTGCTGACTGCCCTGAATCGAAGTGACAGCGGCTCTCATTAAATACGAAACACTGGTCACATGCAGAATTGACCCCGCAAGTGTTCGGGCTCACCCTGTCCGTCCACCGGGCTTGACTCCCATCAGCCCCCCTGGGAGGAGGCGACCGAAGCCCCAGAGGTGTCAGGTATGGAGAGGGGAGGGGGTCGGAACGGATTGTTTTGCTTTGTTTTTAGCAGCGGATTAAATGGATTTCAATAGACCGCCTATTATCACCAGTTTATCCGAAATTAAACTAGCTTTTTTCCCAAATATCCTCTTTACCAGAAAAGCCAAGTTTGTGGTGGCTTGCATGAACTCCGGTCAAAAAGTCCTGACCAACGACCCTCCAGTTCCCTCTCAGGTAAACACCATCAGCTCCGTCAACATTTTCGCTGTAGTTTGCGCTGTTAGCACCGCTAGCTGCAAGCCGCCGGCTAAGCTGTCGTTGTGGCAAGGCGATAAATCCCAAAGCAGTATATTGCACATTTAAATGATAAATTACATGTGAAGTCATCAAGAACAAGTGTTTATGGGAAATCTCCACTGTCTGATCTGAAACGCGGGGGTCACTTTGCGATTGAGCGGTGTGTCAGAGAAGCAGGGCCCTTGGATGAGCCCAACTGAATCAGGATTAAACTGTTTCAGGAAGCCGACTCAGAGCTTAAAACCAAGCCAAGGTTGAAGAAGACATACTCAGTTACTTAGGTCAGACTTACTTAAACTTCCTTTATAAAACAGAAATACCTGAAAATAAGCCTGGTTTAACTGGTATTCTTGAACGGCGATACTTGTTTTGAGACTTGTGCAGGACTTTGTACATGCCGTGTCCGCCTGTCTTTCCGTCTGCCCGTCCGTCTGCGGACGAGGCCCAGATGCTGTGTTATTGCACTTGGCTGCCTCCAACACATTAATGGGATGTTTGATTTCCACGTTCAGCTTCCTGCTCGACATTTAGCCCTTTGATATTTCGGCTTCCCCTACTCACTACTCAAAACAAACACACACACATATAAATACACAAACACAACGCTGACCTCACGTCACCTGCAACACACATTACTAATTTAATTTGCTCAAACATAAGCAAGGAGAGGACCAAGCCAAAACACACACGGAGGCCGTCAGCTCTTGCTTGCAGGGGCTGGTTATTTCCCATAGTTCCCCCTTAAAGTGCGTGAAATACCTATGAGTGGGGAAAAGGTCTCATTCCAGGACGGCCAGACGTCTTGTTTGTCATCACTTATAGGCCATGAGGATGACCCGCTCTCCGCACAGCAGTATCACTTACACCCAGAGATGGCTATCGAGCAGCCGTCAATGTCTGCTCTCTATCTCTGTGGCATAAGATGATAAAAGACGTCTCCTTATTCCTCATGAAGCGACGACTCAGAGTTATGGCCCCGCGTGACCTTTTTTTCCGACGAGTCCATTTTGTGTAAAGGACGTGAATGTTGCATTGTCACTCATTAGGTAGCACTGCCACTATTTATGTCTCTGTAGAATGGGCCTGTTTCTCCTACGAAACGGCTAAGATAGTTAGCATAAATAGTGGCACCGGCAACAGAATAACAACACCCAGGGTGGTTTGTTTGCTGGTGTTGGAAATGGATCGTGGATATAAAAACACAACAAAATTATTAATTACGTAGTAATGATAATAATATTTTGTCATGTAGGAACACCCAAAGCTGCTGCACTGCCCTCACACTCATCCAGCTCTGCACCTCCCATACATCATTGTAGTCAATCAATCAGCGTTTGTAGGTCTGTTTCCTGTTTTTGACGCGCCTCGCTCGGGGCCTCAGGTAATAACACCATCCTTTTAAAAACAAGCATGTGTCAGTCACTCCGGTTTTAATAATGTCAAGAGTCTCGTAAAGTATAACATAATCGACACGTCTTTTGTTTAATGCCGTGGCATTTGAAAGCAGACAATTGAAGAGTGTGAAACAGCACCTACACCTAGTGCAACATGTCAGAATGTGTATAGCTGTTGTCGGTCATCTTTAGGCGTGTTTGTTTTTCTGGCAACAGAAGCAGAACAAATGTGTGGCAATAGCAGAGGGCAGGTGGGGACAGATTTGGCCAGGACGCACAGTTTTGCTGTTGGCCAACTAAGAAGAGGATTACAATTAAGATATTGACTGTTTATTCAGGTTTTAAGATTTCTTTTTTTTTGTTACAAAAAATGCTTTGAAAATACTTCAAGTCGTATCGAAAATTCCCATGAGTCTAGACGGAGTTAGTCGCTTACCGTCAATCTTTGTGCAGTCCAAATATTAAGTAGAGAAAAGACTTATCTGGTCCAACATGCTGCATGTTGCCTGTAAAGCAAACAAACACAGCAACCAGCAACTGTGAGCACTCTGTGAACCCTTCAGGCTGTGTGTGTGTGTGTGTGTGTGTGTGTGTGTGTGTGTGTGTGTGTGTGTGTGTAATCAGAGATCATGCAGAAGATTATGCACATGTAAGTAAACAGAAGAAGCAGACGATTAGGAATTTAAAAGGAAGACAAACATTCCCTGACGCTGCGTATGTTTGAGAATATGCGCAGCAAGTGTCAAAAAAAGTTAATCCGTGTGTGTGTGTGTGTGTGTGTGTGTGTGTGTAGGAAGACAGTATGTGAAGACAATGTGCTCTGGCTCTGTGGACATGGTCCCTCTGCCCTCATTAGATGGTTAACCAGTGTCCAGTCAGGCACACACACCACCAAAAAGAAGAAAAAAAAATATGGGCCCCTCCAACTGGCCATCCGTCTCATCTCCAGAGACAGCAAACAAACCTCCCCGCTGCATCGATCCAGCGCTCTGAGGAGGGGAACACCCGCCGCAGCTCGAAACAGTCCAAAAGAAAGGACGGGTCAGAGGCATGAAAGGGCCGGGTTTGTTGAGAGAACAAGCAGGGGAGGGTGGGGGGGGGGTTTTCAATCGATTCGCTACATATAACTGCATCCGACATGCATGTCTGTAGCTGCTTGCTAATTACGGGCCGAATCCCCACCAGGAGGTTTGTTGTGTCACCGGGTCCCAGGAACAATCTGCCGATTGTTGTGTGAGAAGATTGGTCAGACAAGGGCCGGCCACTTCCCCCCTACCCAATTATCCCCATTTAGTGGTTCTGCTTCAAGCTGCCTGGACGGGGAAGAGGGGAAAAAAGGAGGAAGCGCAGGAAAAATGAAAGACAGGAAGGAGACAGAGTTGACCACTGGGCCATTTTGTCAACTGTGGAAACTTGAACAGGCTGAGGTTTTTACTTTGCAGTGGCGGTTATTTTTTAGAGTGAAGCGAGCGATGGTTCTTGGCCTAATGAGCTCAGCTACCCCCCCCCACCTCTACTTACCTAGCCAGTAGGGGCGAGAGGAGGAGGGGTGTGAGGGCGAAAAGGGACGATTATCAATTGAGTTAATGAGCCTGGATTGGGGTCGGGTGGATGGGTTAGGGGGCAGCCTGAGAATTCACCCTTTCCCCCCTTTCTATCCTCTATTTCCTTCCTCCCTTCCTTCCCTGGTGACAAAAATAAATCTTCAGCAGGTGTTTTCAAAGTGTGCTGATTCCCAGTGATGGACTCCTGTTGTTAAATGCAGAAAGTGTCAGAGTCTCCAGACCTGATTGACGCTTCTCTCAGATCCCCGACTGCTTCACTGTAACTATTCACGACCCCTGACCTCTTTCAGTGAATACAGAAAAATGTAAGCTAAAACACACGCTTTGTGATAAATTTGGGGACACAGGATCTCATTGTCAGTTTAGGGCTAACTATATTTCTGTACGTTACGCTACAGCATTTCGACAGTATGCAACGTTATAGTGGAATGTTGATACATTATAAAGCTATGCAGTATTATGTCTACAGTAACTTGCTTAACACGTAGCTAATATTAGCTCGCTAACAGGCACATAACACTTTGACAAATCTAACTTTTTCAGCTAGCTACGTGACATTTTGCCAGCGTTTCATCCCTTGGTTGTATGTGTTGCTGAATGTTTTAGGTGTGGTTTTTACAGTATTTACAATTTGCTACGCTACTGAGTGACCAACATCATAGCCCCGTAGCGTAGAGGCAATGTAAGACGCATGTCCCTTCGCAACATTCGTCACTTAGGAGGACCCATTGTGCGGTTGACTTTGTATTTCACTTGGAATGTGGACGCTCGTGGTAAATAGTTTCCATTTGGGGTTCCATTCAAAAAAGTGCAGCTCGTTAGCCTAGCTTAATAATATTAGCATTTAGCCAGCAAGTAGAGGGGCTGGGCTAGGTCAGGCATGACTGTGAAAACCGCAGGACTGACAAAATGGAGAGTAAACCTCAGAAACATGCTTCATTTTTTAGCTAGCTGAACAGAGGCTAGCTTGACGTTGGGACTTTGCACAAAATATATTTGTACTTATTTTGTAGTAAAAATTGATACTTTAATTTCAGTTTGACTTTAAAGCATCTTGTTTTTATCCCTGAGTCAAAGATAAAATCCACTCTGAGAGTGATAGTAGCCCTGTACGTGATTTATTTTCATCCATCCCCTTCTCGGTGTATTCATACATCCATGCTGGTGTGAGAGTGGAGAGGTGAGTCTGTGGACACAATGAACCCTATGGCCGAGGATGGAAGGACAGAGAAAGAGAGGGAGGGGAGGTGTGTTTGTGTTCGGCCCGGCCTACTTAGACTGATTTCAGCCCCAGCAGCGACCCGCCGGAGCTCCTGCGCTTCACCCACTGAGCTCGCCTCAACACCCCGACTTGATCAGTCAACCATGTGACTCCGGCCTGGAGCCAAGAGGGCTAGAGGACGGGAGGGGAGAGGCAGACAGAGAGAGGCTTGACCTCATGAGATCGCAAACATTGCTCACATTTATCAATTTAATTTCCAATCTAATAGAGCCAAATTTGGTGTCTGGGGATTTGCATCCAACCACTTATCTGGACAATTTATCAAGCGTCCTGAAAGGCTCCGCCCATTAGCAGAGGCCCACGGGGATGACATAGGGTCAGAGCGACGGACAAAAAGCCCCTTTCTGCATCTGCCCTCTTTAAAAAGCAGGCTGAATTTTTTCCGCCGCCGATGATAGCAGACTGCTGATCCCCAGCTCTGTATCAAAAGAAGGCCGTTTCCCACACTGGGGCCTGTCTCTTTCCCACAGACGACCTCTGAAAATGCTCTGAGCAGATAGCCGCGCTCTGTCTCGATTGGTTCAATACGAGCCATGCCGAGCTTATCATCAGCACATGCTGACACAACTCTCCACAGCCCCCCCC
>NW_022280093.1:315032-321162 GCF_004355925.1 Anarrhichthys ocellatus
CCCCCCCCCCCCCCCCCCCCCCCCCCCCCTCATTCGTTATTTTCGTTCTCCTTCACAAAAATGCGTATTGTTTGCTGCAAAAAAAAAAGAGGACTCAAACAAGAGGGCTTTTTGTGTGACATTCAGGCGCCGACTAGAGTAAACAAAGCTCGGCAATAAAACAATAAAAGAGCTCAGTTACATTTGTTATTTATTTGCTCCGGTCACTGTTTGCCGAGTCACGGCAACTTAAAATGCCCTCACATGGTGCGACGCATGAAACTGCATAAGCATTCGCATTGTCCGAGATCTGTCCATCTCCGTCTGTAGCATGTTTGATGTTTTCATGCACCTCAAGCAGCGAGACTGTAGCCTATTGTTTGAAGAGACTTACCAGGAGAGACAGACGGGCTGGACAGAAGCAGAAGCGGCCTGGTGACATTTAACTGGCGACAGCGGCAACAGACTGTGACCTTTCAGCTAGGGGACGCGCGCTGCAGGGCCAGCACTGATCGTAGAGATAGGACTCCGTGTGTGTTTACGTAGGACACTAAAGAGCAAACACTGATGGCAGCGATGTCTCCCTGTCTGTCTCTCTGTCTCCGTGACTGCAGTGATCCATAGCCACTGCACTCAGGGCTGTCGGTCAAAGTGGTGAAAGTTACAAACGTGTTGATGCCATTTCGATTTTTTTTATGCTCAGTTTATACAGCAATACAATGAGTGAAGTGTTTGTCTTTGCACAACCTGGAAAAATATGTTGCAATTTACTCAACCTCACTAAACCGTCGCTACCTCTCACAATGGAGTTTTCATCTGATTTTCTGATTGGTTTTAGGAGGCTTTTTGGGGCAAACAGAGTCAACAATGGAATAAAATTAAGTTTGTTCTCATAATGGGTAGCTTCTACTGACTAGTAGTCCAACAACCTTCAGCCCCTTGGACCCTCACTGGACAGAAAACCTACTAACACCCGCTTGTATCTGGCTTTTGTCTTTAGTGGGAATGATTACAATCAACATCCATTCCTTGGACCAATGTCTCTACAGTTATCGCGGGTATTTATCGGCTTCAGCGCCGATCAGCAGTGATGGAAACTTGTTACCAGGGTGGACACGCTAACTAGAGCCCCATTTTCCATTGCAATGCTATGTGACTCGTGTCAAATTAAATAATAAACCAAACCAAGTTATTATAATGTATTATCGTAGAAAACATACAACCAACATGCTGTCTTCAAAGCCACGAGACTCCAGTCAGACAACAGCATTTATTTCCTCACTGATCATCGAACACATTTCAATCAAAGTCGGCAGAAACAAAATAAAACACATCAAAGCCGTCTTTGTTAGTCCTTCCACAGTTCTAACTGTTGGAAAGACAGACTGAATCAGTAACAGATATAAAAATTAAAAAAATAAGTAACAACCGTAGCATTTCCACTGTTTTAATAACCCTGATTTTGATCACACACCAGCAGAAAAACATATCAGCATACTTGTCTACTTACAATGAGAAGGGAGTCTAAAGAAATCTCAAATACGCGCTAATTTTGGTGGAAAATGGGTATTATATAGAAAGTTCACCTGGGGAAGGCTGGTACAAACAGACAGGGCTCAGAGGCTCCATGGTGTCCCGTTAGCTGTTTAGCACCCAGGTGCCACATGGAGCCTGCTTTAGAGTTAGCGCAGTGATGGTGATATTCAGGAGGATTTCTGGCTTCCACTCATTTTTTGTTCCCTCTGCCTGTCAAGTCTTTTCATTCCCAGTGTGAATCCGCTGCCAGGGAGAAGTACTTTCATTTGCCATGTTTGTTTGTTTTCAGACTGTATTTTATCATTTCATATCACAGCGGGGGTTTCCCTCCGGCAAACAACAGCCTTCAAACTTTGTCTTTTCTTTCTAACTATTTGGCTTGATATTAAGCATTGATTAGTATTATGTTATTATATTCTGTGCATTTGTCCGACCAAAGTTAATTTCCGTGTAAGTGGAGCTGCAATAAACTGTGCAGATTAGAAATATGTACAAAGAAAAATGCCACCTTTCTGGGTTAATTAGTCGTTTTAATGTCTCATGACTCTTTATCTCTCTCTTTAAATGCTCACTCTGTCAGCGGCTCTCTCCTTGTTCTCACGGCCAAACTTTTCATTCTCTTGTCAGATTGTACACTGTTCAATAAAAACCTCCATTTTACCTGGAGGGTGAAAAACAAATGCCAACCAGTTGGCTGTCTTTCAAGTTATTTTACGTATATCCTGTCACCTGCTGTCTGTTGCCAATCAGGGAGGATCTCTGGAATAAGTGCTGCTGTAGCCCAGGTGAGTTCATTCTCCTCTGATTTGGAGCCAATTGGTTGTAAAATGCCAATTGAAAAGAGATATTAATCAAACGTGCCCTCTCTAGAGGCATAAGCAATGCATGAATATTGTTGGTGAAGTAGAAAAAAAACAAGTAAAAATTCCCTTCTTTGACAGTTTTCTACTGCAGGAAAAAAATTACCCTCAAAAGACATTCAGTCAGGGAAATTAAAGCACCCCTACAGAAAACCTGTGTGAGCAGAAAGACTAAACACGTGAAGTTAACAAGAATTTCTTAAACACTATTCTTCGAAGTTTATTTTGAAAAGACACCATGCATGTTGAGTGGAAAGTGACACGCCGTCCCTGACGTGCACAGGTCTTCACTGCGGTAGTTCCCACAAGCAAACAGAGGTCAATGGCGACCATGATTTCCAAATTGTTTTTCTTAAAAATCCAAATCTCTCATTTGACTTGAGGGAGGAGATGAAGGAAGGAGCTCCGGAGCCAAAACTAAAAAATGAATTAACTGATGGTTTAAGTTATTTTTAGTTTTTTACCTGAGCTGCCACATAATCAAGCTGTCAGACAAAATGAAGGGACAAGTCATACAAGTGCTTAACAGCCATGCAGCAATTTTCTTACACCTCTCAAAGGTGTGTTTAGATTCCAGCTCTCCCTCTCATGCGTTTATTTCTGCCTTTATTTTCTTTGATTAAAATAAATGCTTCTCTGGGGCGAGAGACACACAGAGGAAAAATTATGGGAGGAAAAAAAAGAATTCCCTCTCCCGGCTCAGGATGTGATGTTGATGTGTGCCGAACAGGGTTCCACAAAAAGGTTATTGTGCGGCTTAATTGCACCCAGTGGATTGTGACAGTGGTGGGGTGGTGAGGTAAGGGATCGTGGATCGCGGGTTGGGCCGAGGCCTTGCCCTTGTGCTGCGCCGGTTCCACAGCTGTCATCGCCTTATTGTCCCGCCAATTACCCATAATTACTCCTGGCAGCGGCAGCGCCATTCAGCGGCGCTAACAAAGGACGCTACCTTCCTGCCTGTTTGATCGGGGAAAGCTGAGGATGTTGCAGTCTCGTCTGGAGGATTCACAGAGAGGAAGGACGTGCAGATAATCTGCTGTAAAGGTCAGCGCTCTCCTTAAGGTGTGGCCCCCTTTATAATAAAGTAGCTAACGGAAGATTCATTCGGCAATCACACATGCTAAAAAAAGTCACGAATAAAGGTTTCTTACTTAACAACCTAACCATGCCAACAGCAACATTTAGCATATCATATGTAATTATTAATGTTAAAAAATCTGTAGTTGACTATGTTAATCAGTTGTTTACAACCTAACCCAGCAGCCGTTTTCCAGAAGTTAACAGTCCATTGGATAGCTCTTAAAGAATTAAAGAGCTAGCTAAAAAGGTTTGATTAATCGATTAGAACTCGACAGAAAAGAATTAGCAAGTATTTCGTTATTATTTCGTTTTTTGTTATTATTTTCTGGCATTTTATAGACCAAACAATTAATCTATTAATTCAGGAAAATAATCTACAGATTAACCAAAAATGACAATAATCCACAGTTGCAGTGCCAAAAATGACAAGGCAAGTGTCATGCTGGAGGAGGATTCTCAACAACCTGGCAACCCAAAAGTTGTTCTCATGAATAGTTTATCAAAGATCCATGAGGCCTTAATTAATAAATGATTCAATGTCCGTTAGAGGCCCTTAAAACCTCGTTTCTCAGTCGAGTCACAGACGAACACAGTCATTGCCAGTTGTGTTTGATAGTTCTGGCAACCTGATGCAACCAACTGATCAAACCAAGGATAGAATTTGAAACCAAGTGTTCCGGACATTAATAGATGTTTTATAAATGGTGCTTTTTGAAAAAGTGAGACACATTGTGAGAGATGAGATATTCAGTTCCCTTCCTGTTCCAGACTTTTCCTATTGCGTTCATTGTCAAGGTAAATGTGACAACATGTCACCACATGGATTCTTCTAACCCCAGCTCCATGTGCGGTGATGTTATGGTAGTGCAGTGTAGCAGTGTAGATAATTGGCATATAACTCACACAGTGCTCCGTGCGACATACTCTAAATCATCCCACAGTGAAGCCTCCTATATATGATACGGAGTACACTGCAGATGTTTCTGCTCGCCTAGTTACCACCGCCCCGCGGATGTGTATCTGTCTGCTACTGGTTATCCGAACCAGGGGCTTAATGATTACAGAGGGCCCAGACATGTTCCCATGCTGCGGCCGATTTCACTGTCATTTTTCATCCGCGAGCGGCTGGAACGAACTTTGCGGCCGCGGCTCCCTCACTCAATCATGTTTTATTGCTCCTCTGACCCTCGCTGCCGAGAGGAGATGGCAGAACACGGCGGGCCGGGGCCTTAAACCAATAATTATAAAGCAGCCCGCTCCGTCCGTTTAGCAGACAGCCACTTCCTCAGTTAATACACAAAGCTGGAACAGTGGCAGTGGCTCTTATAGAATACATAGGGGGTAGACAACGTAATAAAGAGACTTAACTCTTGAGCAACTTACGCACAGTTGCACACACACTGCCAAGGAGATGGGTCGGCATTCGGCTAAGATTCATATTGTTTGTGCACAAACTGCAAAATAGTGGAAAAAGTGGAACATGCAATGGTATTATGTTTTTTAAATTTAAATTAGAGCTTTACAAATGCTAAAAAAAACAGGAGCATGAGTTGTCATTAAGTCAGCAAAGCAACCCAGCAATGTCGCTAAGACAGCAATATCTCCCCAAAGGTAGCTAAAGTGCGCTAACAGACACTTTAAGCTGCTGCTCATACCAGAAGAAGTAAGGCTGTAACGGTAAAATATCTTGAGTGTATGACTTGAGCAACAGCGCGTTTTATTGCTCATAAATTCAACTTCTCATATGCAAGGAGACTGTGTTATTTCTTCTCTCAAAAGCTACATAGTCTCACTTAAAACTCCCTTTTCAGTGTTCGTGTTATTTTGTCTACCCCCCCCGGAAAGTACAGACATCGCTGCCAAAATGCCGCATTTCTCGCACACACACACACAAGCTCAGTAAACGGTGGCCCGCGGAACAAGGAAGTTCTATGAAAGTCACAAGTGAATACGATTCCGTGGCGTGACTCCACAGCTTTTACACCTCGCAGTGCCAGCGTCAACAGTCGAGCCCTCCAAACCGCACCGCGCTCACATCCAGGGACGCAACGATGCACACTCAACTGCAGCGTTTCTTAAGAATCGGTTTATTAAGAAGACGGGACCTTCGTGATATTTGTGCGAGGCGAGACCAAGGTCAGCCGGAGACCTGTCGCCAAGCAGCTCACCAACACCTCTGCCGCGTCGGGCGGAGAGGCCAACATTTCTGACTCGGCGTGTAAGACTTGAACACAGAGAGCCGTGACTCCCCAAGCTGATGTAATACGTCCTGGAAGGCCCTCGTGTTGCAGTGCCTGGTTAAATTTCACCTCTTGCAATTAACTAGTGCACGCCCTGGTATATGGAATGTGATGTGTGGGTTTAATACAGTGAGTGCGGAGCCGTGACGTCCAAACAGACATCTTGGAAGTGACCCAAATCAGGGAGGACTCAGCTGAAGTGATGCCCGCTGCTATGGAGCTCAACTCGACTCCCACAGTCAGACCGAAGACCCTTTCATTTTACTATCTGTTTATGTTAGTTGAAGCAGGGGCCATTCTCCAGCCCCCCCTTCAGCTCGGGTCTCCTGTACCCCATCCCATCGGATGGATCAGGAAACTCTGGATCCAGCAGCGTGGGAACATACTTTGCTCACAGAACATACATGGGTGCACCCGTGCTAGACACACCACCGC